>NC_083570.1:72480377-72672877 GCF_027579695.1 Neoarius graeffei
ACCACGTGATCCATGACGTAGTATCTTGAAATGGGTCATGGTGAAGCAGGAAAAAATTGTGAAGAATTTAGGGCCATGTGGCCCTACAATGTAGGGCCTACATTCATTAATTGTTCTATTTAAAAAAATAAAAAATAAAGTTGGAAGCTACAGTGGTGATTAGGGCTGAACGATCTATCGTTTTCGACCGAAAATCGCGATCTCAGACAACACGATTTTGGGATCGTCAAAGCCGCGGTTTTTCTCAGTGCTCCTAAACTGACCCATGTTTTGTTTCGTCAATAATTTCACACATGTATGCTCCGCGTATTGCCCCAGCATGGTGTAAAAACACTCTGTGTCAGCTACCACTCTGTGTCACAGCCTCTCTGTGTCTCTGTGCTCAGCGCGCGGGTGGGGGAGGGGCTGCTCGCTCTCACATACACACACACGTGAGGGAGGGGCTGCTCCCTCTCAGAGAGACACAGGCTTGTAGCATCAGGGCAAGTCACACATTCACACAGTTCAGCTCAGCTCCTGCAATAGCGACTGCTGCGTGCACTGCATCACTCTCACAATTTCCCACAGGGGAACTGTTGGCTCCAGTTATAATTTATAATGCTTATGTACATTCTTTTACAAAAGTGCAATATTTTGATGCTGCTGAGCCATTGATCAACCTTTTTTTTATGTCTGATATGTTGTAGATGGGAAAAGTAAAAGAAGCAAAATTTACTTAAGAAAGATGGCTCTCTTTTTATTTTTATTTTAAGTTATTATAACTTGTTCCTCAGGCACTCAATGTTAATAAACAGGCCTACATTTGAAATCTGTTGACCTCAGTTTTCATTCTTGCATTAGCTTTATGGAATTCATTGTATTAATTAATTTGCGCTGAAACTCGATTTAAAGAAAAAAAAATCGTGGTTGAAATCGAAATATCTGCCAGAAAAATCGCAATTCAATTTTTTCTTAAAATCGTTCAGCCCTAGTGGTGATTGAAAGTTTGTGAACCCTTTAGAATTTTCTATATTTCTGCATAAATGAGACATAAAACAACATCAGATTTTCACACAAGTCCTAAAAGTAGATAAAGAGAACCCAGTTAAACAAATGAGACAAAAATATTATACTTGGTCATTTATTTATTGAGGAAAATGATCCAATATTACACATCTGTGAGTGGCAAAAGTATGTGAACCTCTAGGATTAGCAGTTAATTTGAAGGTGAAATTAGAGTCAGGTGTTTTCAATCAATGGGATGACAATCAGGTGTGAGTGGGCACCCTGTTTTATTTAAAGAACAGGGATCTATCAAAGTCTGATCTTCACAACACATGTTTGTGGAAGTGTATCATGGCACGAACAAAGGAGATTTCTGAGGACCTCAGAAAAAGCGTTGTTGATGCTCATCAGGCTGGAAAAGGTTACAAAATCATCTCTAAAGAGTTTGGACTCCACCAATCCACAGTCAGACAGATTATGTACAAATGGAGGAAATTCAAGACCATCGTTACCCTCCCCAGGAGTGGTCGACCAACAAAGATCACTCCAAGAGCAAGGTGTGTGATAGTCGGCGAAGTCACAAAGGACCCCAGGGTAACTTCTAAGCAACTGAAGGCCTCTCTCACATTGGCTAATAGGTAATTCCGCCCCAAATCAGAGCAATTCCAGCGTTATGGACGTGACACTTGAACTCAAAATGGCAACAAATGACCCAGTGCATGTTTTATTGTCTCCCAGTATTTAAACAGGTGTTGCATATTTTAAGGCTGTACCATACTGGAGAAGTGATAGAACAAGAACAATTCCCATATTACATCTAGGGCATGCCAGAAAATGCCAATAAAAGATGCGTTATGGATGTGACAGAAAAAGTATCACTTTTCTTGGGTGACTGTACATTTTTATCAAACTCTGTGAAATTGTAAACCTAATGTCGAAATGGAGATATCCATTTGATAGAGGGGTCCAAGGTGAATATTAAAAAATCTTTGTTTAAAATATTTTGTATTTCATGCAGAGTTTCGGAAGGAAAAGTCAGCGTTATGGATGTGACGAAATTCCGTTATGGATGTGACGCGTCTGAAATAGACATGGCATATGTTTAGAAAATCAGCAATTTAACCACCATAACCCTTTGAAAAACTCTCTAAATATCAGCTAAAACTATCAAAGTTCTTAAATAATATTTAGGATGGCTATTGTTTTGCTGTTTTGTGGATTTTAGCATACATTTCTGTGGCTTGTGGCAATAATATAGAATTGTACATGATCAAAGTTGATTTTAGCTTGGGGTTTACATTATAAGAAAGAAAGACTGACAGTGACATATTAGGTTGGTTACAAATTGGTTCAACTTATTCACATCTGTAAAATACAGGCCTAGGTGAGATCTCTGGGAGTGGTTTTGATGTATTACATGTTGCTTAATTTTTGCATGGTGAGGTTGACATTTACATGGAATTGCCCATCACCAGATTTAGAAAAATGTTCGCCACTGACCATCTCAGATTTGCTTCATACTTTTTGGAAATATTGGCAGTGTGCCCAATAAATAGTGTACAAAATTTTAGGCTTTTACCTTCATTAGTTTCTGAGATATAGGGGCTTTAAAAAAAAGGGCATGGCCCCGATTTCACTGTTGAAACGCATGCTACAGAAAACGGACCTAACTTCCATAAGTCTCTCATCTCATTATCTCTAGCCGCTTTATCCTGTTCTACAGGGTCGCAGGCAAGCTGGAGCCTATCCCAGCTGACTACGGGCGAGAGGCGGGGTACACCCTGGACAAGTCGCCAGGTCATCCCAGGGCTGACACATAGACACAGACAACCATTCACACTCACATTCACACCTACGCTCAATTTAGAGTCACCAGTTAACCTAACCTGCATGTCTTTGGACTGTGGGGGAAACCGGAGCACCCGGAGGAAACGCACGCGGACACAGGGAGAACATGCAAACTCCACACAGAAAGGCCCTCGCCGGCCGCTGGGCTTGAACCCGGACCTTCTTGCTGTGAGGCGACAGCGCTAACCACTACACCACTGTGCCGCCCTCTTCCATATGTCATTACTTTTAAACTATTCATGCAAGATATATAAAATTTTCAAGGATTGTTCTTCAATGCAAGACGCCTTTAAATACTATAATAGAAAGTTCACAGTTCAATATTTCCCAAGTTATGGCTTGCTGAAAATCATTTAAAAAAAAACATCTTCTATCGTGCTTTGGAGCAACTTTGACCCCCCATATCTTCACATTAAAAGTTTTCTTATTTATTACTCATGTTATAGTACTCTTTAAGCAACTAGGTACGTGTTCAAAAGAAATCAAACTTTCTGATTTATTAGGCTTTAAAAAAAAAAAAAAACATTTTGCACCTATAATTCAAATGCATATTACAAATGTATGACAAGGTCCACCATAAAAACAATTATACCACTGGAAAGAGCTTGTTTTGATTAGCAAATGCACAAAATATGAAGTTGGTACCCTAAACCAAACTATAAATATTAAGGTATCAAGTACGGCATGTTTTACGATAGACGGAAATGCTGTTTTAAGGCATATAATCTACTTGGATGCATCCAGAAGTGCATAAAAACTGAAAAACCACAGGATTCTGCCCAGGGATACCACTGGGACAACAGCCAATGCACTCTTCATCCATTTGCAGTGTACATTAGAGCAAAGAATGAAGATGGTACAAAAGTAACAAAATGCATCTCTATCTGCATAATAAGTGACTGCCTTAAGCATGATACAGTGGCCGTGCATACATTCTTAAAAAAGGTTTTACCATATGTATGCCATTTACATCCCCAGCTGAAAAAGGTCATTTACTTTAGTGACGGATCAGCAACCCAATACAAAAACTATAAAAATTTCACAAATCTAATAAAGCATGTAGACGATTTTGGACTTTTGGCAGAATGGCATTTCTTTGCCACTTCTCATGGTAAATCACCCTGTGATGGTACTGGAGGCACTATAAAGCGGTCAGCAACTCTAGCTAGCTTACAGGCAGTCACGAGTGATCACATACTAACCCCATCTGATCTGCTTTTGTGGGCATAAAAACATATCAAGAACATCCATTTCATCTGAGTTGGTACAGGGGAAGTTATGGAGAGTGGAAAAGCATTGGAGACAAGATTTTCAAAGTCAGCTACTATTCCTGGAACAAGAGACAACCACTCATTCATTCCAATCATGTCCAACCAGCTGCAGGTCAGCAGGGTGTCAGGTGGTCCTAGCTTCATTGTGGATATGAGTGGGAATCGGCCACAAGTAATGCATAAAACCCCTGTTAAATCAGCAGTCTCTCTGGCAGATACAATTCCTGGTAAATATGTTGTACGTTTGCATGACAGACAGTGGTGGATAGGCAACATTCATGCATTATCAGAGGAGGAACAAGATGTACAAGTAACATTTATGCATCCTCATGGTCCCTCTCAGACTTACAGCTGGCCCAGGAGAGAGGATAACTATTGGGTCCCTCTGGTGCATGTCATGAAAATCATTGATGCCCCACTTACATCAACTGGCAGGCAGTATAAACTTCCATCTCATGTGGAAAAGCAAATCAATACACTGTTTAAGCTCTTCAAATAAAGTATTTTTAAGGTTATTTTTCCTATACTGTAGGTTTGTAGTTGTATTGTAATATGCCTTAAAACAGCATTTCCATCTATCGTAAAACATGCCATACTTGATACCTTAATATTTATAGTTTGGTTTAGGGTACCAACTTCATGTTTTGTGCATTTGCTAATCAAAACAAGCTCTTTCCAGTGGTATAATTGTTTTTATGGTAGACCTTGTCATACATTTGCAATGTGCATTTGAATTATTTGCAAAATGTTTTTTTTTTAAAGCCTAATAAATCAGAAAGTTTGATTTCTTTTGAAAACATACCTAGTTGCCTAAAGAGTACTACAACATGAGTAATAAATAAGAACATTTGAAAGATCTGGTGTACTTTAATGTGGAGATATGGGGGGGTCAAAGTTGTTCCAAAGCATGATAGAAGACATTTTTTTTTATGATTTTCAGCAAGCCATAATTTGGCAAATATTGAACTGTGAACTTTCTATTATAGTATTTAAAGGTGTTTGGCACTGAAGAACAATCCTTGAAAATGTCATGTATCTTGCATGAATAGTTTAACAGTAATGACTTATGGAAGTTAGGTCCGTTTTCTGTAGCACGCGTTTTAACAGTGAACTTGGGGCCACGCCCCCTTTTTAAAGCCCCTATATCTCAGAAACTAATGAAGGTACAAGCCTAAAATTTTGTACACTATTTATTGGGCACACTGACAATATTTCCAGAAAGTATGAAGCAAATCTGAGATGGTCAGTGGCGAGGCCTCTGGTGATTTCACATGGATTGACCCTAATGTTAATATTCATGAGTCCACAATCAGGAGAACACTGAACAACAATGGTGTGCATGGCAGGGTTGCAAGGAGAAAGCCACTGCTCTCCAAAAAGAACATTGCTGCTCATCTGCAGTTTGCTAAAGATCACGTGGACAAGCCAGAAGGCTATTGAAAAAATGTTTTGTGGATGGATGAGACCAAAATAGAACTTTTTGGTTTAAATGAGAAGCGTTATGTTTGGAGAAAGGAAAACACTGCATTCCAGCATAAGAACCTTATCCCATCTGTGAAATATGGTGGTGGTAGTATCATGGTTTGGGCCTGTTTTACTGCATCTGGGCCAGGACGGCTTGCCATCATTGACAGAACAATGAATTCTGAATTATACCAGCGAATTCTAAAGGAAAATGTCAGGACATCTGTCCATAAACTGAATCTCAAGAGAAGGTGGGTCATGTAGCAAGACAACGACCCTCAGCACACAAGTTGTTCTACCAAAGAATGGTTAAAGAAGAATAAAGTTTATGTTTTGGAATGGCCAAGTCAAAGTCCTGACCTTAATCCAATGGAAATGTTGTGGAAGGACCTGAAGCGAGCAGTTCATGTGAGGAAACCCACCAACATCCCAGAGTTGAAGTTGTTCTGTACGGAGGAATGGGCTAAAATTCCTCCAAGCCGGTGTGCAGGACTGATCAACAGTTACTGGAAACATTTAGTTGCAGTTATTGCTGCACAAGGGGGTCACACCAGATACTGAAAGCAAAGGTTCACATACTTTTGCCACTCACAGATATGTAATATTGGATCATTTTCCTCAATAAATAAATGACCAAGTATAATATTTTTGTCTCATTTGTTTAACTGGGTTCTCTTTATCTACTTTTAGGACTTGTGTGAAAATCTGATGTTTTAGGTCATATTTATGCAGAAATATAGAAAATTCTAAAGGGTTCACAAACTTTCAAGCACCACTGTAGTTCAGTAAGCTTTCGGTCCACTAAACAAAAATAATTGGGTGTCAGAGAAAATCCTTTTTATGACCTACACTTGAAAAATCTGAAAGGCAGTCTAACTTTAATTCTGTGATTCAGCCCTTCTGTGTGATAAGTGCTTATATTTTGTACTATAAGGGGCACGGGAATATTGTTTTGGGGCTCACTCACTCACTATTTGGCAGGTCACTGCAATGACATGGCTGCTCTGACATCCATCAAAGTTAATAAATTTGCAGTAGAAGTTTCTCATTGCCTTCTGCTGGATTGTTACAGAAAAAGATCCATTCACACCTATGGGCAATTTAGAGTAGCCAGTTAGCCTAACTGCATGTCTTTGAACTGTGGTAGAAATCAGAGCACCCAGAGGAAACCCACACGGACACGGGGAGAACATGCAAACTCCACACAGAAAGGCCCTCCCCCATGGGCTGCTGGGCTCGAAACCAGAACCTCCTTGCTGTGAGGTGATAGTACCAACCACTGCACTACCATGCCATCCTGTTTTGGGGCACTTTATGGAAATGTATATGTATGACACCGTTCAGTTCAAACCCAACTAAGCATGAACAGCTTACAACTTATTTATTTACAGGACGTCAAAAAGGTATATAGCCCACTTTTAATACTGAAATAAACAAGGCGTGAACTCACCAAATTTTGCATCAGAGGTTAGTTTTGCCACCTTGTCATACTGAAAAGAAAAGCTAGTATTAATGATGTCTCCAGATCTGATCAAGCATGTACATTACAGCAACACCACGATAATGCTGAAACTTACATCAATGCCTTCATCGAGGATGTCTTTTATCACTTGTACACACAGAAGTTTCATCTTGACGCTTGACTGTGGTGTAAATAAATAAAAAATAAACTAAAATCACTGTTCCTTTGCTTCACTAATACACTGAGATCACGTGATGCAGTATGTACTGTATGTATGCATGCATGCATTTTATTATAAATGAAAACTGTTACTCAACTATTCGTGCTAAAGTGCTGATTTCGGCTAAGACCCAGTCCGGACAGTCCAAATCACCACAAAATCGGAACCGCTGAACAAATATGAAATGAATGAACAGATTTTTTAAAAATGGCAGAATATGTGGGATAAGAGATTAGCACTGCTAACTTAGCCAGTTAGCTAACACCATATTTAACCCTGACAAGCAAGAGTTACAAGATTTTTTGTTTTGATTGGATACTGGTTTTTAAATACTGGTAGTTACGAGCTAGAATAAATATTCTATAAAGACAAAACAATGTTATAGCACCATCTTATCCTGCAGTCAGCTGCGTAAACACTCTCCTTCGTCTGTTAGCCTCGGGTTGTGTCCCAATCGGCTTTTTTTTTTTTGCTAAGGAAGGTTCCTAACTGAGTGGAATAACCCGGAAGTATCTAAGTGGCAACAATGAAGAGCTGTTCGAACTCTCTAATGCTCAGGAAAGGTGTTTCTTTTTTTTTTTTTATTTCCAAAAACATTCAAAATACAAACAAATAGAGCACCATATATATACAGATCCAAAAAACATCAAAGAAGTAAAACACACACATAGCAAGAAAGTAAAAAGTATGAACAAGAAAGGGGCTACTTAACTATCTTTACATATGTTAATCGAGTAAATCAAAGTCATCCAAAAAGGATATAAAATAACCAACATCCTTATTTTCAACTAACTTTAAAGATTTGGCAAAAAGCTTGAGGTCATTCTTCCAGTGTGTAACATAAGGTTTAGTTTTAAAAAAAAACGACATTTGTGAATAAAGTGTTTACCTAAAAGTAGTAAATTATTAATACCATATTCAATTTTGTTATTATTTAAAAACACTCCAAATTTAATTTCTTTAATGGATAAAGGGGCAAACTGAATCCCCCTAGACTGTAGCCAAGCCTGAAAATCAATCCAAAATCTTTGTATTAAATCACATAGAAAGAAAAGATGTTCCAAATCCTCCTCCTCTGTTTCACAAAACACACATTTACCAGTTTCAAATTTAAATTTCTTCTTAAAAAATTCTTTGGTTGGGTAAATTCTATTCAAAATTTTGAACTGTATTTCTTTCGCTTTGAAGGGAATTAGAAAGGAGAGATATTTAGTTCTAATCTTTTTAATTTCTACTGTTTCAAGGAAAGGTGTTTCAGTGCCTCCTTTGCTAGCTTCTTTAGCAGAGAGTACACTGAACCATCCTTTCCTTGCAGAACAATCCCACAAATCCTTGTGGCAGCGAAGGTAAAAGCGACGCACCATGAGCGCGCGCGCCACTCAAACTAGCAGCTCCTGTTCAGTAACTGTGATCTCACAGAAAGTCACTTCTAGTGATGGGAATTTCGGCTCTTTTTCGGGAGCCGGCTCTTTTGGCTCTTCTTACTATAAGGAGCCGGCTCTTTCGGCTCCCAAACGGCTCCTGAGATTTTATTTTTGATTTAATTGCTGTAATTAACTAGTTAATTAATTACATTATTATTTATACTTTATCAATAGGATGTTTTCCATTTTATTTTTTAGTTTTTGTAGCCATTGTAAAGCTTTGTAAAGTATAGCAGTGTAACAATGTTCTAGCTATAGAAATAAAACTTACTTACCAATTAATAAATTATTTTCTCACAAACATAATGCAAAACTGTGTTATATTACCAATATAAAATACACAGAAGACATAAACTGTTTATCCTTTATGGCTTTATTTCACACTCGACCTTGAACAAAATGCCACAAAATAAATTATGAAGTATAAATCAGGCCTAAGAAACTATGAAGCAAAGTTGGAAATTATTTTAACAAACACAGAACAATGTGCAACAAAATATTTTATTAAATAAAATATTAAATAAAATATTAAATAAGTATATAAAATAAGTAGGTGGCACGGTGGTGTAGTGGTTAGCGCTGTCACCTCACAGCAAGAAGGTCCGGGTTCGAGCCCCGTGGCCGGCGAGGGCCTTTCTGTGTGGAGTTTGCATGTTCTCCCCGTGTCTGCGTGAGTTTCCTCCGGGTGCTCCGGTTTCCCCCACAGTCCAAAGACATGCAGTTAGGTTAACTGGTGACTCTAAATTGACCGTAGGTGTGAATGTGAGTGTGAATGGTTGTCTGTGTCTATGTGTCAGCCCTGTGATGACCTGGCGACTTGTCCAGGGTGTACCCCGCCTTTCGCCCGTAGTCAGCTGGGATAGGCTCCAGCTTGCCTGCGACCCTGTAGAACAGGATAAAGCGGCTAGAGATAATGAGATGAGATAAAATAAGTATAAAAAGTATAAAGTACAATGAACAAAGAAGTAAAAATTACAAAGAAGTGTCAATAACAAAAAACTATTTACATTAAGGCTGCACAAACTCCCAGAATAAGTCTTTAGTGGAGATTGGCATTGAGGAAAACCAAGTGTCTCAGCTTGGAAGGGCTGATTCTATTTCTCCTCTCAGTTATAATCTGTCCTGCTTTTGAAAAGATCCTCTCTGAGGGGACAGATGTTGCCACTATACACATCCTCCGTGCCATCACGTGTGTAAGCCGTGGATAGAGTGCAGCCTTGGTCTCCCACCAGCTTAGTGGGTCTGCGTTTCGCTGTAACAGGGGCTCCTCAAGATAGGACCGTAGTTCCATTATGGAATCTGCCGTGGGGTTCCTGCTTGCAGTGTCTCCACTGGCCCGCTCTTCAAAAAACCTCCACACAGCAGATGCTGGCTCCTCTGGCACATCCTCTGCTGCTTCTTCTCCCTCTTGGCCCCCTTGTAGTGACCTGGGATGAA
This sequence comes from Neoarius graeffei, assembly GCF_027579695.1. Lineage (NCBI taxonomy): Eukaryota > Metazoa > Chordata > Actinopteri > Siluriformes > Ariidae > Neoarius > Neoarius graeffei. The sequence continues at coordinate 72,490,488 of NC_083570.1, forward strand.
GTTCAGGGCACACGTGTAACTTGAGATGAGAGGAGACAGTGAGGCTCCTGAAATGGGAGGGGGGCTGGGCTGAGTGGCACCTTGAGCACATGTAAAAAGAGAAAAAAGTGCCGCACTCTGCTCTACCAGTAATGAGAAGCCGCTGGAACAGCAAATATGCTCCTGTTATAATGACTGCTGTCTCGTTGTATACCGCAGATTAATCTGGCCATGCCAAGGCGGTTGCCGACCGAACCTGTCAATTTATGAGCGACAATTTATATCATGAGCTTTAGGAATTCACGGCAACAAAACAATGATCATGGTTGTCAAATAGACAATCATCCTTCAGCTGAGCTGAACTCTCTCTCTCTCTCTCTCTCTCTCTCTGAGGCACCTAAGGACAAAAAACTAATTCGGCTCCCCAACTCGGCTCCCACCGAAGAGCCGGCTCCCGTCGTTCACTTCAAAGAGCCGGCTCTTTGAACCGGATCGTTCGCGACCGACACATCACTACTTCACACTGTAATTCTCAGCATAGACACCTCTTGTAGTAAAGTCCTTTTGGTCTTCTTTCATGGGTGATATACAGGCCTGTTATCTCATCTCATTATCTCTAGCCGCTTTATCCTGTTCTACAGAGTCGCAGGCAAGCTGGAGCCTATCCCAGCTGACTACGGGCGAAAGGTGGGGTACACCCTGGACATATCTGTGACGAATTTCAGTCATCCAGGTACATAGTAGTCTGTGGTTGGTTGAAGAGAGCAACTGGACTTGCTTGAAGATTCTTGAAAACGTTTCGCCTCTCATCCTAAAGGCATCCTCAGTTCTCATCTCATCTCATCTCATTATCTCTAGCCGCTTTATCCTTCTACAGGGTCGCAGGCAAGCTGGAGCCTATCCCAGCTGACTACGGGCGAAAGGCGGGGTACACCCTGGACAAGTCGCCAGGTCATCACAGGGCTGACACATAGACACAGGCAACCATTCACACTCACACCTACGGTCAATTTAGAGTCACCAGTTAACCTAACCTGCATGTCTTTGGGCTGTGGGGGAAACCAGAGCACCCGGAGGAAACCCACGCGGACACGGGGAGAACATGCAAACTCCGTACAGAAAGGCCCTCGCCGGCCACGGGGCTCAAACCCGGACCTTCTTGCTGTGAGGCGACAGCGCTAACCACTACACCACCGTGCCGCCTTCACTGTAGTCATGCAAATGTATTTTTGCCAGATATGCAAAACTATATAAATAGAAAAATGGGTAGTAATATAGGGCGGCACAGTGGTGTAGTGGTTAGCACTGTCTAGTGGTTAGCGGCCGGCAAGGGCCTTTCTGTGTGGAGCTCGCATGGGTTTCCTCCGGGTACTCCAGTTTCCCCCAAAGGCATGCAGATTAGGTGGGTCTAAATTGACCCTTAGTGCGAATGGCTGTCTGTGTCTATGTGTCAGCCCTGCGATAACCTGGTGAGGTCCAGGGTGTACCCCCGCCTTTTGCCCATAGTCAGCTGGGATAGGCTCCAGCTTGCCTGCGACCCTGTAGGACAGGTTAAGTGGCTACAGATAATGGATGGAGGGTAGTAATATACGGATTAATGTATTTGACATGATGATATATTTTGTGTTCAGTAGTTTGGATCGGGCCTCACAGCAAGAAGGTCCTGGGTTCGAGCCCCGTGGCCGGTGAGGGCCTTTCTGTGTGGCGTTTGCATGCTCTCCCCGTGTCTGTGTGGGTTTCCCCCACAGTCCAAAGACATGCAGGTGTCTGTGTCTATGATGACCTGGCGACTTGTCCAGGGTGTACCCCGCCTCTCGCCCATAGTTAGCTGGGATAGGCTCCAGCTTGCCTGTGACCCTCTAGGATAAGCGGTTACAAATAATGGATGGATATATTTTGTGTTCAGCGGTTTGGATCGGGCGGTACAGTGGTGTAGTGGTTAGCACTGTCGCCTCACAGCAAGAAGGTCCTGGGTTCGAGCCCAGTGGCTGGCAAGGGCCTTTCTGTGTGGCGTTTGCATGTTCTACCCATGTCTGCATGGGTTTCCTCCAGGGGCATCACTAGGCCTTTTTTACTGGGGCACGTGCCCCAGTAAAAATCAGCTGTGCCCCAGTAAGAAAATGTTGAAAGATTTTCGTAACAAACTAGTTTCTTTGGCAGATCATTTATCTACTGTAAGTTGTAGGACAGAGTGTGTTTCAAACTTCTATCGCCTCTTCTTTCTAACTAATTTTCTGATTGGTCCGGGAGATTCTCACTGTAAACATAGTGTGCGTGCAGCGTGCCATGAGTCCATTTAGCCTACTGGAGTGATGAGTCTACTCTTTGGATGAGTCAGAGAACGGGCTCTGGATGAGTTAAGGTAGCGCAAAGTTTTTGCAACAAAACTAAGCAAACCATATTCTAACAAACCCATTAAACTACATAGAATTAAACGATATTAAATTACTTTTCCAGATGGATATCAGACAATTCTTCTCATGAAGCAAAGACAGGGGCAGGGAAACAGTGACAGATGAGGAGGAGGGTGAGAGACATAAGATTAAGGTTGTAGGCTATGTGCTAGTCAGTCATAACTAACCAGCTAAGTTCGTGAATCGTGAGAGTTGAGGTGACACGTTTAGCATCAGCATGCATTAAAAGCCCAAATGCCAACAATAAATTTTTTGGGGACTGGGATGTGTTTTCCGTCTTGTTGACCTATTCCTCGCATAACTTCATCCACGAGAGCATAAGAATTATCCACTTTGCATAGGTCGGGGACAGGAACGTTAAGGTGCATTGTGCGGGGGGGGCAGTGCCCCAGTAAAGCTTAATTCCTAGTGACGCCCCTGGTTTCCTCCGGGTGCTCTGGTTTCCCCCACAGTCCAAAGACATGTAGGTGGCTCTAAATTGACTGTAGGTGTGAATGTGAATGGTTGTCTGTGTCTATGTGTCAGCCCTGTGATGAGCTGGCGACTTGTCCAGGGTGTACCCCGCCTTTCGCCCGTAGTCAGCTGGGATAGGCTCCAGCTTGCCTGCGACCCTGTAGGATAAGCGGTTACAGATGATGGATGGATTGTGTTCATAATACAGTGAAAGAAGTATCTTCAAGATTTTACATGTTTTTTTTGCAATTTAGACAAATAAATAGTTCTTTTTTTCACTGTAGTCATTCAAATGTATTTTTGCCAGATATGCAAAACTTTATAAATAGAAAAATGGGTAGTAATATATGGATTAATGTATTTGACATGATGATATATTTTATGTTCAGTGGTTTGGATCGGGCGGCACGGTGGTGTAATGGTTAGCACTGTCGCCTCACAGCAAGAAGGTTCTGGGTTTGAGGCCGGCGAGGGCCTTTCTGTGCGGAGTTTGCATGTTGTCCGCGTGGGTTTCCTCCGGGTGGTCTGTTTTTCCCCACAGTCCAAAGACATGCAGGTTAGGTTAATTGGTGGCTCTAAATTGACTGTAGGTGTGAATGTGAGTGTGAATGGTTGTTTGTGTCTATGTGTCAGCCCTGTGATGACCTGGCGACTTGTCCAGGGTGTACCCCGCCTCTCACCCATAGTCAGCTGGGATAGGCTCCAGCTTGCCTGCAACCCTGTAGAACAGGATAACCAGCTACAGATAATAGATGGTTTGGATCGTAATATTGGTTATATAATTCAGTTTCTGATTGTTTTGGGATGATTTTACATTCATAAGTCATGCTTTGTTCAGTTTATAGTTGAATTGAAGCACTATGGGATCTTGGTTGAAGTTTTGAAAAAAAAAAAGAGCAAAGACTGCCAATAAAGAATGGACACTCACTCCTCCACAAGTGTGTGTGTGTGGGGGGGGTCTCGCGCAAACAATGATATATGTACAGTAGTAGATCTGTAGGCCTAACCTGTAATGTCAATATGGCATACATTTAACAATTATGTTCATACAATAATTCATGTCGATAAATCTGAGTGGACAAAGGTGAGCGTGAGCACCCACTCTCAGTATGACAGTCATTTCGTTTCAGTTTTGTACAGAAAAAAAATCAGTATCATGTAATAACGTGAAAAGATTGTTATAACAATATCTTTTTCATGCTATTACATGAAACGTTTCATATTATAACGTGATAATTTTAAACTCATGTTTGAATCTATTGTTTGAATGAGGTGTGTGGAGAATAAACTGGGTGATATGGAGAATAAACTGGGTAATATGGGGAATAAACTGGGTGATATGGAGAATAAACTGGGTAATATGGCTCATTTGCATGATTTAATCAAGTTGTATTTCAGTAAAGTTGGAAATATATTTACAGGCTCAAATTCCCGGATCAGCAAAAGGTTAAAACACAATAGGTGCCTCTTTCCTACTGTACCAAGGTAGACAACGAGCTACAATCTGAGTTTAGTCATTCTATTGATGTTTGCAGTGATTTTGGTGACACTACAGTGAATAAGGGTGAAGTTATTGAATGTTGTCGTAGCATCTCTTTTCGGTCTTGCACTTTTTAGACGGCCCGTCTCACAGCCAGCTGCACACAGAGACCAGTGTTATTAGTCCAGCTTGGAGAACAACTCATCTTGATTAAAATCAGTTTGTTTCATGTAATAGCATGAAAATATATTGCTATAACATGAAAAATATATTGTTATAACACGAGCAATATATTGTTATAACAATTATATTTTCACGTTATTACATGATACTGTTTTTTCCCCCGATGTGGCAGCAAGACGCTTTCGTAGTTTTGTGACTGGTAGCCTATACTACTTTTTCATTCCAGCCTTGGTAATGAACTAATATATTTTTCACTGTGTATATAGCCTGCATGAAACAACATGGTAAAGGGCCCAAGATGCGCTTTTTGTCGCCCATCTTCAGAACTTTGTAGTTTCACACGACAGACCTACTTCAATAACATCTTCCATCGCGTAATTTGTATAAGTGAAGCCGGATTGTCTTTTTTATTAGGCGTATTAAACAAATTCCTTATTTACAAACAATTTGGCTTGCAGTCAGATTCTCTGAGCACTGTACTTATCTTTTCTTACGTCATTATAGATTCTCCTTCACGTCTTCCTTTGACCCCATGACAAGGGATTAGGCAAGGACACAGGACAGACGATTGGGATGACCGAGCCTGTCATTATTATAGTGATTATTTCTCATAATAAACCTCCACTGCCTAAATAAACAAAGGATGAGTCATTCTCAGAAAAGAACTGAGCCATAAGACTCCCTTGAGTCATTATTCCCATAAAGCTCACTCAACCCATTCACACACAGTCTTTTTATAGTCTGTAATGATTTAGATTTTTTTCTTTTTTCCCTTCTAACAAGATTACACTAAATGTGGAGAAGTGATGTGCATTATTCATAACTGCTTATCCTGTGCAGGGTCACAGGCAAGCTGGAGCCTATCCCAGCTGACTATGGACAAGAGGCAGGGTACACCCTGGACAAGTTGCCAGGTCATCACAGGGCTGATACACAGAGACAAACAACCATTCACACTCACATTCACACCTACGGTCAATTTTGAGCCACCGATTAGCCTAACCTGCATGCCTTTGGACTGTGGGGGAAACCAGAGCACCCGAAGGAAACCCATGCAGACACGGGGAGAACATGCAAACTCCACACAGAAAGGCCCTCGCCGGCCACTGGGCTCAAACCCAGAACCTTCTTGCTGTGAGGCAACAGTGCTAACTGCCTGTGGCTCATCCAGATTACGATTTTTTAAAGCAGGCTCCAAAATAATTTGAAAATGATCATCGATTTCTACAGACTAGATTTAGCAGGAACAGATCATATTCTGGTCACACAAATTAAGCTTAGAAAAATCCAGACCTATTTGACAAAGCAGCCAGGCATCAGTGCGTGCCTTTAACTAAATCCAGGTGCGACCTGTCCCTCTGGGCCCTGCTGACTCAAATCTAACTGTTCATTCATAGTCCTCCATCAGTCAGATTTTGACTATGGATAACATCCATCCTCTATCTATCCATGGAACTTTGGCAGCTACGGCTGTGGTTGTAGAGCCCTATGCATGAGTGGCAGTCCCTGCCGCAAAGGTTGCATAGGAAGGTGTCCCAAGACATTCATCTTCTTCAAACTGATGGAGAGTCCGAAGTCCTCACATGCCAGAGCAAAATGATTGATCAGTGTCTGTAGATCCTGTTGGGTGTGGGCTACTAACGCTGTGTCGTCAGCGAGCAACATGTCTCTCACAAGAGCTTTGCGTACTTTGGTCTTAGCTCTAAGTCGCTTGAGGTTGCAGAGCCTGTCAGCTGAGCTGATTCGCAGATAGATTCCCTCCGTCATTGTGCCAAAGGCATGTTTGAGAAGCAGGGCAAAAAAGATTCCAAACAGTGTGGGGGCAAGGACGCAACCTTGCTTGACATCATTGTGAATGTCAAAGGGCTCAGAAAGGTTCCTGTTAAATAACACTGTCCCCTTCATGTTGGTATGAAAGGACTCAATAATGCATAACAGCTTTGGTGGGCAGCCAATCTTTGGTAGGATCTTGAAAAGGCCCACTCTGCTTACCAGGTCGAATGCCTTTGTAAGGTCTTTGAAAGCAACATAGAGTGGCATCTGTTGCTCTCTACACTTTTCTTTAAGTTGTCGAAGGGAAAAGATCATATCTACTGTGGACCGTCCAGCCCGGAAACCACATTGTGACTCAGGGTAGACGCGATCAGCTAACATCTGCAAGCGACTAAGACAACTCATAATAATAATAATAATAATAATAATAATAGGTGACACGGTGGTGTAGTGGTTAGCACTGCTGCCTCACAGCAAGAAGGTTCTGGGTTTGACGGGGCCTTTCTGCGTGGAGTTCGCATGTTTTCCCCGTGTCTGTGTGGGTTTCCTCCGGGTGCTCCAGTTGCCCCCACAGTCCAAAGACATGCAGGTTAGGCTAATTGGTGGCTCTAAATTGACTGTAGGTGTGAATGTGAGTGTGAATGGTAGTTTGTCTCTTTGTGTCAGCCCTGCAATGACCTGGCGACTTGTCCAGGGTGTATCCCGCCTCTCACCCATAGTCAGCTGGGATAGGCTCCAGCTTGCCCGCGACCCGTTCGGGATAATGGATGGATGGAATATCTCGTCTCATCTCATTATCTCTAGCTGCTTTATCCTGTTCTACAGGGTCGCAGGCAAGCTGGAGCCTATCCCAGCTGACTACGGGCGAAAGGCGGGGTACACCCTGGACAAGTCGCCAGGTCATCACAGGGCTTGGATGGAATATAATATAATCAAAAATTAAGTGTGGATTTAACAAAATATCAGTGGCAGATCTATTCCCACCTCTCAAAAATAAAAATAAATAATAATAAAAAACCCTTATTGTAAGGTAGATTGGCTATGGTAAATTGTGTGTGTGTGTGTGTGTGTGTGTGTGTGTGTGTGTGTGTGTGTGTGTGTGTGTATATACTACTGGGGACCAAATGTCCCCACAAGGATAGTAAAATCTGACAATTTCGACCTTGCGGGGACATTTGGATGGTCCCCATAAGGAAATTGCTGTTGTGGATTTTTTAAACAAACAAACACATGAGCCAAAAAGTTTCCTTTTCATTTCATCGTCCTTTATTTGGCAATTAAATCTTGTGTCCCGTATTGAACCGATACGGGACGCGATTTGTTCCGTATTTTCATAAATGTCCAATACACATGTCTGTCTCACACATATCAACACTAAATCTAACAATAATGAACAAAATAAAACAGGAAATACTCCGTTGCGGGATCTACCCAGGACACAAACCCCGCCCCTCTGTGTCCCGCTCTGTGCGTCTGTGCCTGGCTGCCTGCGGCACTGCGTGTGGCGCTGTCACGGTTGTCTACAGACAGACAACACACACCGGCGCTGCTCAAAAAACCCGAGTTTTATACAACAGCGCTTTGAAAGACAAAGAGTTACTCAGTGCAGCAAGGAGTCACAAGAAGTACACTTGGAAAAAGAAGTGAGGGAAATCTGTTGACTGTTTAAATCTGGTCTACTCCACAGACAAGAGAAACACAACAGTTCCTGATGAACTCAGGACTGTTGAGGGAAGGAGTAATGTTTTGCACTTTCTTGTTTTCTGCATTCTTGAATAAGCAGACATACATGTTTGTTTTGTTTTTGTTGTTTTTTGTTCTCTTTTTTCAAGTAAAAATGTCCCCAAGGTTCACAAAGAGAGTCCCTACACCAAGAACAGTTATGCACTTACATTTACAGTGATATTAAGTTCTCAGTATATTTAGATTATATTTTAAAAGTTCACTGTTGCCCACTTGTACATTATACATTTTTACAGCATTTGCATTAAAGCATTTCAAGCTTTAAGTATGAGTAATTGCTTTCTTGATCACTTCTTTACTAAAAACACCTACAAAATAAAACATACCACTGCTGCGGGCACCCCACCCCATGGGAGTCGTGCCCGTGGTGGTCATGGCCCCAAGGAGCCGTGGTGGGCGTCCTTTATTTTCATTTCTGAATGGTGGCAACCCTAGTTTGAAGACTAATCCTACACTCATCCGCTCTGTAGGGTTTAGCTAAAAACCGGTTCTTCGGAATCTTTGACGGACATCTCGCTAATTGCGCAATTCATTATCGGGGCTGTTTATAGACTCCTTAACGTGCACGCAGACTTAAATCAGCAGGGACGATAAGCCTAATAATCCTGTGTGGCGAATTTAAGAGAGGTTTTTGATATTTTTAGATCTACAGTCTACCCGGCTGGCCTGAGATGAGGGATGGACATCAGTAGGTTATCGGCTTTGCACTGCGGTCACACTGTCTGTGCTTTAAAAAGTTATTGCTGCGTCTACATCGGTTTTTACGGTAAAGCGGATGGACGCATTCAAGTACATCCCATATATAGTACATATAGTCAGCAATGCGGCAGGGTGGTCTAAGTGGTTAGCACTGTCACTTCACAGCAGGAAGGTTCTGGGTTCGAGCCCGGCGACCTTTCTGTGTGGAGTTTCTCCCCGTGTCTATATGGGTTTCCCCCAAAGACATGCAGGTTAGGCTAATTGTCTCTAAAGTGTCCATAAGTGTGAATGGTTGAGAGAAGAAAGCCTCTATATTAATCCAGTAGAACAGGAAACCACTACTATGATATTCATAGTAGAGTCATATCCTAGACACTTGATGGCTGAAGCCGTCTGAGCGGCCACGTCACTGTAGTGATATGCCAAAATAGATGGATGGATAGTCAATAATTACATGTTAAAACATACATATATATTAATAGAGGCAGATATTTTTAAAAATCAAATGGTTATCAGCCATCCCCAGGTACCTCTGTGATAAATTACTACTAATTTTACTGTGGCGTTTTCTAATTGCATTTTATACAGTAAAAGTACACAGTAAAAGCAGTAGTGAATTATCACAGAGGTACCTGGGGATGTGTAGTACATGTGTAGTATGGAAGAATTGTCTGATAACAATTTGATTATGATTTTAATGAATTTTTGAATATCTGCCTCTATAGCAATATATGTGTATTACATAAGATAAGATAAGATAAGATAAGATAAGATAAGATAAGATAAGATAAGATAAGATAAGATAAGATAAGATAAGATAAGATAAGATAGCCTTTTATTATCCCACAAGGGGAAATTTGTATAGGTAATCGTATGGGGACGAGTAAAATTAAGGATTAATTTCACGAGTGATTTCGAAGTTTTGAAAATTGCCTGAGTTAGCGACGAGGGCAATTTCAAAACTTCGAAATCACGAGTGAAATTGATCCTTAATTTTACAAGGAACCATATGATTACTTGTTTATAATATACAGGCCCAAATTCATACTTCGGAAGCCATTCAAGTTCACAACATTTGTCATTCATGTTTTCTGAACCAATCAGGGCGCAAGACTATCTTGCACGTTTGAATCAGTTTCTAAAGCATTCCTTGTTTTCACAAATCTCTCGCTTTTCCCTCGAGGACTTTTCGTGATTCTTGGAAAGTAACATCCTTCAGGATTGATTCTGGATATTTCTCTTGTCTCAGATGCCGATCCAATGCTGCCTGCATTACTTTGAGAGAGTCTGGTTCGTAGTTTTCCCCATTTTCTTTCCTCACTTCTGCATAAAACTGCGATAGCACCTTGTCTAACTCACAGCATTCATATGCCACTAGAGAGTCGTTTATTTGCCTTTCTGCGGCCATTTCTTAAACACTGAAAGCCAAAAATTCGTACTTTTTTTTGTATTTTCATTTTCGCTTGCAGCTTTCAACTGGTTTATCATTTCTTCGTCAAATATAGTGAAACTCGGCATTGCTGAGTCAGCAGAGTCAGCCATTTTGTTGACAAAATTTGCTAATTTTTGTAACCATAACCAAGCAACGAACTAGCCAATAGCATTTCAGAAATACAGCCCCAAGGAAAAAAGCCTTCCTTGTTTGACCAATCAGAATTGAGTAATTTGGCCGCATGTATTATAAACATTGTTACAGCAGCAAAATACATAAAGAGAAAAAGATAAGGCAGTGAAGGAGTAGTGCAAAAGTACTAAGTATACAAGAAATAAACTACAAATTTAGAGATAAAAAATTAACAAATTTACGTAAATTAACAGGTTTGTAGACATACAGTTAACATAAGTGTATTACAAAGGTGGTATTGCACGTGTAAGTATTGCACAGGTATTATTACCCAGGTAGTATTGTACAAGTAAGTCAGTATATTGCACAAGAGCCATTTTAACCATGTGTAGCTAGCAGTTCGCTGTATAGTACTAATGCTGATAGTCAGTGCACACAGTATACTGTACATTCAGAGGGGTTTCTATGGATGTAGAAGTGATCTGGACAGTATATATATGTTATTTCCCAGCTGGGAGGTCCGTATCGTGAAATACCGTGACCGAGGTCTTGAAAGTACTGAGCGAGGCCCTCTGGGCCGAGGTCAGTATTCAAGGCCGAGGTCACGGTATTTCACCATACGGACCGACCTTAAGCTGGAAAATAATATATTAATTTTTTTCTTTACCAAATTCTAACAGAAAACGAGAGCGCCCGAAAGGGAAAACCGAGCCAAGCCGCCATTTTGAATCCTCATTTACAGCTGTAATGCAAATGGCTTCCTCCTCGGTATACAAGTGCACTTCCATGGCAGGAAAAAAAAAACTACATTTTGCTGCCTATGTAGTCCCCTATTTATACAAATAGGAGTCATTCAGGATTTTTTGCTTGGCGTTAGCAAGTTAGAGGTTTTTAGCTTTCTCCTGAAATGTTTTCTTTTATTTCTTTTTCCTCAGGGCAGTAAAACTCGCTTTCGCTGTGAACACTGTCGTTATCGCTATCCATGCTGTAAAATTAATGCTATTTTGAATCCTCATTCACGGCTGTAATGCAAATGGCTTCCTCCTTGGTATACAAGTGCACTTCCATGGCAGGAAAAAAAACTACATTTTGCTGCCTATGTAGTCCCCTATTTGTACAAATAGGAGTCATTCAGGATTCAGCCATGTTTTTGCTCGGTGTTAGCAAGTTACAGGTTTTTAGCTTTCTGCTGAAATATTTTATTTTATTTCTGTTTCCTCAGGGCAGTAAAACTCGCTTTCGCTGTGAACACTGTCGTTATTGCTATCCATGCTGTAAAATTAATGCTATTATGCTGAGAAATGCTGGCAAAAATGTATAAGATTTTTGATAATCTTATAAATAAATCTTATTAAAAAAAGATAAATGTTGACAAAAAAATGCTACTATGTTTGTTGTTGTTGTTGTGAATGAGCGAGTCGCCAGAGGTCTGTAACCGGGTCCGTATTGTAGGATACAGACCCGCTCGCCAGCCAATCAGAGCGCAGGATTTGATGGAAACCGCACCCCGAAAAAAATAATGTTCATTATTGTGAGGAGTGACTGGTGCTGTGACTGGTGAGGTGCTGGTTGTACAGTCTCACAGCAGTGCATATGATTTTAAAATGTAATTGTTACAAAATGCCACAGTAAAAGTAGTAGTAATTTATCACAGACGTACCTGGGGATGTGTACTTGAATCTGGTGAAGACGGTTGATAACCATTTGATTAGGATTTTTAATGATTTTTAAATATCTGCCTCTCGTATCATGGGAGGGACTTGAATACCGTATAACGCGATGTAGACGCCTCAACAGATTTTTTTTGTGTAGAGCAGTCATTTTACACAGTGTCTCTGAGCTGGGAAGAGGGACTCTGACTGATACAGAAATGAAATTGCTGTCGAAGTTGCTTCTTTTTGGCTCGTGTTTTCTGTCTGTTTTTTGTTCGTGGCCGATTCCCAGATTAACGTTGCGACAAGGTATGTTGTTTAATCAATAATCTTTTATATATATAGGATAATGAAGGATAAGGTGAATGAACCTGCAGAGTAAAGGAGAGCCACCAATGACAACTGCAGCAAAGCAAACCTTCTTGGGCTACGACCATGCACATTATTTGGTTTATTTTGTTGAGATAACCTTTTTTTCTCCTACAGAAAATACACGTCCGCAGATAATCTATAGCAAAAATGTAAGCTTTACAGTCTTCTACCTTCGAAAGGGATCCGAGAACCTGCTCTTGGGGAAACTAAATGAAGTGCTAGAGGTGAACGATGATGGTGTAGTGGAGGTAATTATTTATAAAGATGTTTGAAAAGTTCAAAGCAGTCAAGCCGAGACTGTTACTACGTTGCTAATACACTTATCTTAAGAACCGCAACTGACAGCATTAATTCACATTTATCAACCAAGTTTATGAAAATAAATCTTAAATACAGAAATTTATGCTTGAATCTATCAGTACATCAGTAACACATCAGTAAATTAGTTTTTCCCTTTATTACTCATTGTGAAAGGGTTTACAGATTCTGTATTATTAAGATAAGGACATAAAGTTTCATGATAAAAGTGATACAATAGAAATGATGTTATAAAACTGAATTTTACTTTTTTTGTTTGTTTGTTTGTTGTTGTAGACCTTCACCCTGACAGATAAGAGCAGTGATTCTTGTCATGGGGTATGTATGCCTACCATGTTCAGTTAACATCTAGGAACCATCTCAGATGATGATTTTAAAAAGTCCAAATTTGGACTGAGTTTTATTGATTCTTTGTGATTTATTACAGTCTTCTTTTTTTAATACTTTTTTTGTACTGTATATATGTATTGTATGTGTGTATATATGCATAGCATAAGTATTTGTATATGTATGATTTGATTTGGGCGATATTATACCATGTTGGTATGTCTTGGTATGTTGGTATGTTTTTTTTGTTGTTGTTGATTTTGCTTTCTTTTGTATATGTAGTTTATTATGGTGGAAAGTGACGTTTGATTAACGGTGGTATAGAGGGTTAGGATTTGATAAGTTATTTACTTCTTCCTAATCCTTTCTGAACATTATTATGTTACTGCCTTGTGGCTATGCTATTCTGTTTATGACGATGTTTTGATGATTACATTTTTAATTTTATTATTATTATTATTATTTGTTTGTTTTATATATTCTTTACTGTTCGGAATCAATCAATCAATCAATCAATCAATCAATCAATCAATCAATCATGGGTGGTGCCAGGGAAGGGCTTGGTGGTGCTGCAGCTCAATCAATAGTCCATAGGCTCAGGGGAAGAAAAAAAAAAACCCTTGGTACTTCATTTTCTGATGTTTACCACTGCCCTCTACTGTTCTCAAGCTTGTGCAGTCTCCGTCATTTAGTAAAGGGTCATATCTGTCCATTCTGTGATGTCATAAATCCATGCTCATCTAGTCCACCCCTTTCTGTTGCTTCTATCAACCATACCAAGCATGATTATCTTCAACAACTGGTCGTCATTAATTCTACACACATGCCCAAACAGCCAAATTTTCATGCTCTTGATGATAGTCACAACATTATCTTCCAGGTGTGCACGCTGCCTGATCTCTTCATTCATCACATAATGGAACCACTTCACATCAAATAACCTTCTATAACACTTCATCTCGAATGCTTTCAGTTTTCGTTCATCATCTTTCTTCAACGTCCAAGTTTTGGAGGAATACAGCAACACACAAACACAAACACGTTGCAGTTGTAGCTTCATCCATCTACATTGAAACTTCAACTTCATGTTGTAGCTACGCCGAGGATAGCCATTAGCACCCTCAAGAGATTTCATTGCATGCATTGAACTTTTGACCTTACTTTCATGTCCTGTTAGCCAGAACACATTTTTTTTTAACTTAGCAATAGCAATATCACAGTGGATCATTTTTTACTTCATAAAATCCAAGTCTGAAGACTCAGTCAACAGATGCATTGTTTTGAAGATATCGAATGGTAAGTGCATGATTTTTTTCCTCTGTTGCCAATTATAAATTTAATGTATTTGGCTATTGAGGCACAAATTCTCACACCTTATAGTTATCTCTGTGCCATGCTCATTCATATAACATTAGGTCTAGGAAGAAAATATTATTGATTCATTAGTTGAGGTGTTGTAACTGGCAGCGTGAGTTTATTATCTCAGAAGGCCATGCCATATTAACTTAACCGCATGTCTTTGAACTGTGGGGGGAAACCGGAGTACCTGGAGGAAACCCACGCAGACACTGGGAGAACATGCAAACTCCACACAGAAAGGCCCCAGCCGGCCTCAAACTTGGAACCTTTTTGCTGTGAGGTGACCGTGCTAACCACTTACACCACCGTGCTGCCCTAAGACAATTTGTCAAGCTGCCCTGTGAGTCAGATCCGCTCTAACATTTGGGATCTTCTTTTTCACTACACTTTTTCACCAAGTTTCATGAAAATTGGGCCAGTAGTTTTTTTTTATTGATTGTAGTGTTTGTTTCGAATATGAAAACCAAAATCATAAAAAGAAAAATAAAACAAAACATTTAAACATAATACATAGAAATACATATTCGAAAAGGAGTGAGAAGAAGTAAAACTTATAAACTCCCACCCCTTCTCCTTAAATAATGAATAACAATAACAAGCTTCCTTGTGGGCGGCATGGTGGTGTAGTGGTTAGTGCTGTCGTCTCACAGCAAGAAGGTCCGGGTTAGATCCCCGTGGCCGACGAGGGCCTTTCTGTGCGGAGTTTGCATGTTCTCCCCGTGTCCGCGTGGGTTTCCTCCGGGTGCTCCGGTTTCCCCCACAGTCCAAAGACATGCAGGTTAGGTTAACTGGCGACTCTAAATTGACTGTAAATGTGAGTGTGAATGGTTGTCTGTGTCTATGTGTCAGCCCTGTGATGACCTGGCGACTTGTCCAGGGTGTACCCCGCCTTTCGCCCGTAGTCAGCTGGGATAGGCTCCAGCTTGCCTGCGACCCTGTAGAACAGGATAAAGTGGCTAGAGATAATGAGATGAGATGAGACATATACACATATACATCCCTATGTACACACACCTCCCCATACATACATACCTACATACATATACCCATAGAAAATATATCTTTTATAAGCATACACTTTCACATACAGTACGCACGCACAACACATGCACACAGACACGAAAAGTAACAGAAAAGTGTTCTCATAACACTTAGTGCTACCCATTACCTCCCTCATCCCTGTACCTCTTGAAAATAGTGTCTTTGAACCTCATTTTAAACTGTTTCATGTTTGGACACTGCTTCAACTCCATGGTGAACCTGTTCCATAGTCTCACCTCGCTAACTGAAACACAAAAACTTTTCCTGTTTGTACGAAATAAAGTTAAATTAAAGTTAATTTTTCCCCTTAAATTATAACTCCCCTCATGGATACTGAATAATTTCTGTATATTTATTGGTAATAGATTATGTTTAGCTTTGAACATTATTTGAGCTGTTTGATAATCCACGATGTCTGTAAATTTTAGTAATTTGGACTGTAGAAATAATGAGTTTGTGTGTTCCTGATAGCCAACGTTGTGAATGATCCGTATTGCTCTTTTTTGAATGATGGTTAGTGGCCGTAGTGATGTTTTGTAGTTGTTGCCCCAAACCTCAGCACAGTATTGAAAGTATGGTGAGACTAGGGAACAGTAAAGAGTGTGGAGTGATTTCTAATCCAAAACCTTTTTTGCCTTGTTTATTATTGCAATGCTTTTTGAGACTTTAGTTTGTACATGTTTGATATGTGATTTCCAACTGATTCTGTCATCTATGGTTACCCCCAAAAATTTAATTTCATGAACGCTTTCTATTTCAGCTCCATCTATTTTTATTAGTACCTGTGTACTATTAAAATACCAAATAACCTGTGTACAGTTACCAAATAACATTATTTTTGTCTTGCTCAGATTTAGTGATAGCCTGTTTCTGTCGAACCATTTTTTTAGTTTGTTCATTTCTATAGTGATGTCCTTCTGTAATTTTTGTAAGTTATCCCCAGAATAGAAAATATTTGTGTCATCAGCAAACAACACAAAATGCAATACCTTAGTGACTTTACATGTATCATTAATGTACAAAATGAAAAACTTAGGGCCCAACACAGACCCCTGGGGGACCCCACAAGCAATGAAGAAACACAGTCACCCAATTTCACAAACTGCTGTCTCCCACTTAAATAACTTTTCACCCAGTCCAACACTATTTCCCTGATACCATATCTTTCCAGTTTTTTGATTAATATTTCATGGTTGATTGTGTCAAAAGCTTTTTTAAATCAATAAATACTCCAATAGCATATTGCTTGCGATCTATAGCATTTGTGATTTCTTCTATTGCCTCTATTATTGCCAGTAATCCTGCTTGCACTCAGGCAGCCAAACAAACTGAGAGCACAACCTCTTTGGCAGAGGTAGTTAAATTGTTGTGACATGCACATTTAATGGGAAACCCTACATTTCAGAGCGTTCTCAGTGAAAAGTCAGGCAACCCCATAGCACCAGCAAAAGAAAATCTCTGGCGCCGCCCCTGAGTATAATTCAATTCAAATGCCAGACACCATAATTACAAACTTATAAACATGTGGGTTTATTTAACAGGACTGGCTTAGAAATGTGTAAACCAGAAGTTTATTACATGGTTTAATGAGCCAGTGTCAAGTACCAATTAAGTGAGCATTTTCTAAATGTTTCAGAGCTCTTGTGACAATGACATAACTATAATTGAAGAACTACGGGGTTGGCTTTTTGTTTGTGGGACAAATGGAAAACAATCACAGTGCTGGATGCTGGTAGGTTGACTATACAACATCCACCAGTATTTTCTTTGTGCTGTTGAAAAGTTGGGTGCATTTAGCTAGACTCATCTAATCCTCACTGTTCCCATGAACTGTTCTTTTTCTGCTTCACAGGATCCCAGAAAAAACAATCACTCTACTGTGGTTGTGGAAAGTATTGATGGCAGTGGCATCTCACCTTACACATATTCACAAAACTCTCTGTCTCTTGTTGTAGGTATGTGATATGCATAACTAAATAGCTAAATACTTGGTATGCACAATTACTAGCAATATAACTTGAAATGCCTATGGCATACTTGGCAAACATAAAAATTCAGAGGTTCAAAAAATATTTGGTATAAAAAGCTGTTCCTTTTGTCAGATTTCTCGCATGTATTGTGCTGTTTCCTCCTCGGCAGCCTACATTGCCTTATAATGCTGAATCTCACAATTTCTTAACAGCACTTCAGAAATGGAGTACCGTTTGCAATTTTAATGCAGATTGCTTCCAGCATTTGTAATCATTATAAAAATACTGACAACATTTTTCTCAGAAAAGTGTATTGACATATGTTATCATAATATACCTTTATAATGACGAGCCATACTGTACATTCTTTTTTCCCCCTCCCTAAGATGGAGACCTTTATGCTGCAGCTCCACTATACTCAGATGGAACGTCACTACAGTTTCGGAGGCAAGCTGGCACCCAAAATGTATGGATGTATGATCCATGGATTACAGGTTGTTAAAAGAAATTGCACACCTGCCCCTGAACACACACAAATACTATACAGGGTTAGTCAAAATTATGTTAACACTTAAATGGTATAAACTGTTTATTCATAAAACATACATCGTATGTGCAAGGTGATTTACAGGATGTTCTCAAGCTGTTTGCCATCGTGATCAATACACAAAAACCAGCGAGCAACAGTACCATTTAATCTGTCACCCATGACGTATGTCTATCTGCAGGAGAAAAATAATCCATTAGTGTTAACATAATTTTGACTAACCCTGTATATTACATGTGAAACTGATGGGGGCTCCATTGGTATTGTACAAAAATATGCTACATTTAACCACTTATTGGGTGTTTTTGTACTGATTTAATTAAAACCACTGAACATTTATGATGGCAATGTTTAAATATACAATATACTTTAAATGGGTTTGCTATGGTAGTCATTCCTCTCTTGGCTTCTTCGCTTTCAGAACCAACATTTATCTCAGCTTTTGTGGCCAGCAGACCTGAGGACCAAATGAATGAGAAAATTTATATTTTCTTTCGAGAGAAAAACTCAGACACCAGTCCAGAAGCTGACCCCTGGATCTCACGAGTGGCCAGAGTATGCAAGGTGCAGTATTAATATACAGTATACTGTACAAATATATAACACTTAATATGAAACACAATTACACGACAGATAGTATACCAAATTTCTTAGTGTTGGAAGACAATGAAATATGACCTAAAATATTATGTGATTTTTTTTTTTAACCATGGCATATAATGATATCGATTGTCAAGATCCTCAGTGTTTTACTGGAAAATGAACATTCCTGTGAATCTGCACTGGGTTAAAAGTGCTGATGTTATGTTATTTAATAATACTGTTAGACTGCTTTGAAAGCGTTTTGCTTGAGTTTGGTTTGTAATATAAGAACAGCTCTTATTTTGGCAGCTGCAGCAAGCAGATTCTTTTTATTATTATCATTCCTGGCAATTTGTAGGTTGACAAAGGTGGGCCCAAGAGATTTTTCCAAAACATTTGGACATCTTTCCTGAAGGCACGCTTTGTATGTGCGATTCCTGGAGAGTCGCTGTACTTTAACCGTTTGCAAGACATCTTTGTGCTACACTCTGACGACTGGAAGGAATCGCGGGTTTATGCTCTTTTCTCAAGCAGCTGGTAAACATCTTCTACCTCCATATAATTTATCCAGCAGACATCCTGCTTTATTTGTGTACAGCTTAGTCAGTAAACATCCTCTTCCATCTGCATGGGTGTTCCACATCCTTTATTCATATACAGCATGACACTAATTCAATAAATTATAAGTAGAAAAATAAAGTTTTCCTTATTGTCTAAAATACCCATATGAAGATGCTGTATGGTGAATTCACATTTTTAATGGACCACCTATTTGTATTAACATGCCTATTTGTTAACCCATGGCACAGGAATGCTACGGCTATTTGTATATTCTCCTTAGCTGAGCTTGATGACGTTTTTGGGAATTCCAGCTTCAAAGGATACAATGGAGATATTCCCAACCCAAGGCCAGGAACTGTAAGAACTTGTTTATCTTTTTACCTCTCTTTTTATTGTTGTGGAAACTCTTAAAACTTAAACTCTCCCAAGCAAAAATGATTCAAAATCAAAGAGTTTGCAGAAAAGTTTAGACCTTTGTTAAATCAGTTAACAAAGGCTGAGTTTGGTATGTAGAGTGAACCGACTCAAAAATCACAAAGTTCTCATTTTGTACAGTTTCAAAATAACAGTGTATACAAATAATCTCATTGGTTAACATGTCACGTCATACCACTTCAGCATTTTCTATTGGGCAGTACATCTCATGCTTCTCATATTTTGTATCAACAGAGCCAAATTTTCCAGTATGAACGGTCCTTTCAGAAAGAATCAAAGCATATGATAAGAAGTGATATGTCGTGAACAACACAGCATTCAGAGCATACAATACATGATTCAAAATGACTGGAGTCAAATCAGCTTAAAGATTGATCCAGGTTGCAGGTGCAAACGACCACAACACTCGATAGGGTACAATCGTGGCCTTGGCCAGTCTACCACAACATAGGATAAAAAAATGATGCACATTGCAGCTGTAGAACTTGTATTGTAACAATAGCCTATTCACAGTGAGCAATTGCTCGATTCAGCATGACCTGTGCTAGCTCACTACAACATATGATAACACTGCAGGTACTGGAATTCAAATAATACCCTTTTTGAATAGGCCTGTGATTTAGCAGAAAACAACTTTTCAGTATAAGCAATCTCAATGTCTTTATTGTATTTTACTGTAATTATGATCATTCATGAATCATTATTTTAATCGAATCAACTTCATTTACTCTTTACTGAAAATCAACATGACTGGCTTTGAATCAAAATGCAATCATCATAGACCAAATTATTGCTTGTATGATGACATCAAGGCATATGTGTGTGGTTACATTAAGGATTTAAAATCACCACATCATCTGTAGCTATACTGAGTTAAGTTTATACTATTATCTGTCCATCGCAACCTGAGGTAATCAAGGGAACAAAATCAAGCAAGCTCATGGAAAATTCATGTATAATTTGGTTTTGGATGGTACATTTTAACATGTGCTTTTAAATCATTTGACTTTGAATGTTTTATTATATCCCAAATCATGACCAAAACACACTGTTTCCATGTGTGTGGAGCAGTTTGTGTGTCTCACCATCTAGAGTTTCCACTTGTCATTTTGTTATCCTACACTATGAGTAGCTATGTTAAGTAAAGTATTTTTAATAATGGCAGTTATGACTGGTGTTATTGTTATTAATATTCATACCAGTCCTCACCTCATCATCTCTAGCCGCTTTATCCTGTTCTACAGGGTCACAGGCAAGCTGGAGCCTATCCCACCTGACTATGGGTGAAAGGCGGGGTACACCCTGGACAAGTCGCCAGGTCATCACAGGGCTGACACATAGACACATATGACCATTCACACTCACATTCACACCTACGGTCAATTTAGAGTCACCAGTTAACCTAACCTGCATGTCTTTGGACTGTGGGGGAAACCGGAGCACCCGGAGGAAACCCACGCGGACACGGGGAGAACATGCAAACTCTGCACAGAAAGGCCCTCGTCGGCCACGGGGCTCGAACCCGGACCTTCTTGCTGTGAAGGTCCTTCTTGCTTGCTAACCACTACACCACCGTGCCGCCCCATACAAGTCCTCTAATGGTTAATTTTTTTCCAACAATTTCCTCCATCTCTTTGTCCTTTGACCTAGCGGGATCTACAAGCCTCTGTTTTATATCTCAACAATGCCTATTGTTTTTGCTTCACAATGGTCCGGATGTACTGAGGAATTTCTCCCACTATAGAGGGCGGCACGGTGGTGTAGTGGTTAGCGCTGTCACCTCACAGCAAGAAGGTCTGGGTTCGAGCTCCCTGGCCAGCGAGGGCCTTTCTGTGTGGAGTTTGCATGTTCTCCCCGTGGGTTTCCTCCGGGTGCTCTGGTTTCCCCCACAGTCCAAAGACATGCAGGTTAGGTTAACTGGTGACTCTAAATTGACCATAGGTGTGAATGTGAGTGTGAATGGTTGTCTGTGTCTATGTGTCAGCCCTGTGATGACCTGGCGACTTGTCCAGGGTGTACCCCGCCTTTCGCCCGTAGTCAGCTGGGATAGGCTCCAGCTTGCCTGCGACCCTGTAGAAGGATAAAGCGGCTAGAGATAATGAGATGAGATACTGTATAGAAACACCTCTCTACATACTTACCTTAGTTTAACTCCATTAAACTATATAGTATATCAATAAAACCTCATATGATTGCAGTTACAAATGGTAGTGCAGTCTGTAAATAGTAAAAAAAAAAAAAAAAGATGCACTATTTTCCTCACCAAATAGTTCATATTTTTGAAGACATTTTTGCCTAGTATTTCTAAAGCCTTTTAGATTGCTGCCCATTTCCATATGTTGCTTTCCTTGGCATCCAAGACAGCTTAAGAGAAATCTGGCGGATGTAAAAAAAAAAAAATTCTGTTTTGGAGGGATTTCATAGCTAATTCTTACCTGTCTTTTTTTGTGTATTTTCCAGTGTGTGAGGGACAGTAGGTCTCTGCCCATTCACACTATGAATATTGTTAGAAACTATCCAGAGATGAGTGACTGGGTCCATCCTATCCAGAAACATGCTCCTTTCTACATCAGCAATAACAATTACACCAAAATCACAGTGGATAGAGTGAATGCTTCGAATGAAAAAGTGTACAATGTGTTGTTGCTAGCCACAGGTATGGACTAATACTTTATATTACATTATTTTGGGTTTACACAGTGTTATGTTTCAAAGTTCTGTTTTCCTTTCAGCTCTGCAGTTTAGTTTATGTAACAAAGGGTTCACTGAGGCTAAGAATACATTTGCAGGAAGTTTAATAATAGGAGTGGAAGGATCAGAGCAATCAAGGCCGACACCAGAAAGACTGGAAAAGGCAGATAAATCCAAAACACAATCCAAATCATAATTGGTGAACAAGGCAAGGGCACAACGCCAGAAATGAGAGGCGGCACTGAAAACAAAAGGCCAAAGCAAAGGCAGAGACGAAATAAACAAGGCAGTGTCGACTATCCAGTATAACAGATTGACCATCCAATATAACAAAGGCTCAGCACTTACACAACTGATGGCACAAAATGCTATCATTTGCAATTTGTTTGTGTCCATGTGCTTTTATAGTGTCTAGCCAGAAATTATGGGCATAAGTGGGGAATTGGTTCAAAACTCTGGAGAGGGTGACTTCTGGTGCATTAGGGGTGGGTGTGTGTTTTGTAACTCAGTTGTTCCTGCTCTTATGATTTGAATAAGAATAGTTTAATCAAATGACTTATTCCATGTTGAGCTTCTTTTCATAGGTGAAAACATGGTTAACATCTCAAACACTTAACACTAATTATTTAGTGTTCTTAGATTATACTGTGAAAATGTTTTGGAAATTCATCACTTGTTTTTATTCTTTGTTGTTTAGTGGACTGTCCTCTTTCCTGTAGACTGTTGTGTTTGGCTCAGATGCTGTAATGCATTATTTAGTGAGTCATTAAGGGTCAGGTGCACATGAATAAAACATTTTCAGGCTCTCCACAAGCCTAACAACTTCACCACCAAAGCTGAGCTCTCCCAGTTTTAATACCCCACATGGGCTTGAGTTGCATTATCTCATCTCATCTCATTATCTCTAGCTGCTTTATCCTGTTCTACAGGGTCGCAGGCAAGCTGGAGCCTATCCCAGCTGACTACGGGTGAAAGGCGGGGTACACCCTGGACAAGTCGCCAGGTCATCACAGGGCTGACACATAGACACAGACAACCATTCACACTCACATTCACACCTACGGTCAATTTAGAGTCACCAGTTAACCTAACCTGCATGTCTTTGGACTGTGGGGGAAACCGGAGCACCCGGAGGAAACCCATGCGGACACAGGGAGAACATGCAAACTCCACACAGAAAGGCCCTTATATACATGAGTTGCATTATATATATATATATATATATATATATATATATATATGAGTGATTCCACGCTTATGGGTACTGAAATGGGGACATGAACTTATTTTTAAAAATTCACCTAAAACCATTTCTTTTTTTACCATCAGGTCACAAAACATGTAATCTTTAATGAATGATATGTTAAAAGATAACTTTAATTTTCTGAGATGTAATAAAAACATATTTATATGCCAAAGTCAAGCCTATGAGTTCCAAAATGATGTCTGTTACATTACTTCTGTTACGATTGTCCATCTCGCGTCTGTTACAAATTAATTGCAATCTTGCTATATACCATGTTAATCTTATTGAAAGAATGTGTATGTTTATTCTACTACACATGTTTATTAATTATATTTGCTAAAACATCACCTTCCTATGTTTCAAAAAGTAATTCTACATTGTTAAAATTGAGAATATATATGTCCACAACACTTCTGTTACGTTCTGACTTTGGCATATAAATATGTTTTTATTACATCTCAGAAAATTAAAGTTATCTTTTAACATATCATTCATTAAAGATTACATGTTTTGTGACCTGATGGTAAAAAAAGAAATGGTTTTAGGTGAATTTTTAAAAATAAGTTTATGTCCCCATTTCAGTACCCATAAGTGTGGAATCACTCATATATATATATATATATATATATATATATATATATATATATATATATATATATATATATATATATATACACAAAATAAAGCATTTGCCCTATTGTGGGGAGATTGTGAGTTCAGATGTCTGGGAGCCAGTGGAGAAAAATTAATCAAGCTCTCTAGGTGGGAAGGGAGGCCATACTCTCTTTACCCTGATAGTCAGAGGGACACTAGCCAATCATAGGTATCTGTGATCTGATGTATGAGGAAGAGGGTAGGCAGTGCTTTCTTTCAAGTGTGTTATGCAGAACCGAGGTTTTTTTCCTTCCAAATGTGAATTATCAGTAATCAGTAGAAGTGTGACGATTAATCGATCCCCGATCTATTGATCCATTTCAATCCGTGATTCAAAAATCAATTAAAATCTAATGAATCACGATTCACTGACAATTCACTAACAATACCTAATTTCATCCCGATAACCCTAGATGCATAACAAATTTCGACAAACGGCATAATTCTGATATTAAAAATTCAATTTGGTATCCGGAGCTGTACATGGGCGCAGCCATGTTTGTGGTTGCTGTAGCAATCTCGTGAGATCACGTGTTGCTTTGTGAACAGCATGGCGGACGACTTGGAATTCCTGAAGCCACTGGCTTTTGAAAGCCCAGTTTGGTGACATTTCTTACTGTCTCATGACAGAAAACAAGTGCTGTGTAAGCTGTGCAAGTCTCAGTTTCCTCATCATGGCAATAAATTATTGCTATCTCAGAACTTATTGAATCTCAGTGCCTTATGTACTCTCTGGACAATGAATGTTGTGTCTCAAGAGGTGGTATTCCCTTTAACACAAGTGACTGTATTTTCGTGTTTTAAAAGATTGAGACAAAAGTCATGAAGTTTTCATAGGTTTTTTTGTTTCTTCATGTTTTGCAGTTTGAAAATTAAAATGTGCCAAAAATGACTGAACTGTGATACATTCATAGTTGCATTCAAAATCAATGGAGTGACTGGAGTCTGAATAAAGACTACAAAGGCAACACTACTTGCTTGTTTTTTATTGCTCTACATTTCTAGGCTGACAGTTAGCAGAATATTGGCAATAATTTGCATCAGTTATAAAATAGCGGACAAAAAATGTGAATCGTGATTTGAATCGAATCGGAAGGTCAAAATTGTGAATCGAACCGTGAAAAAATTGAATCATCAACACACCTCTAGTAATCAGGGATGGGACCTGTTAATACATTAGTTTTCCCTGAGTATTTGTTTGCCATGCCTTTGATAATACTTGTCGTATGCAAGATAGGCTATCATTTTAGTAACAAGCTTGTAAGAGCTGTGGAAATGTAATGGTCCGTATAACTTGAATGGTTCAAAGGAAAATCTATTTTGCATACATTCTGCACACATTCTTTGCTGCTCTAAAGCTTCCATCATTAAAGGGTAAAGGAGTTATGGGATGAATGATTGTTGCAACAGTTTTCAGCTTTGTAATGTACTTCAGGCAGCAGTTTGTCATACAGCTGTGTGTGATGACTTCAACATGTAGTTCACATGATGCCACTTAATGGTTATAAACTGTCATTATCTCTTAGCTAGATTTGCCTCTTGTTGTACTGCAAAACTGAAAAAAGTGAAATTTGAACATCAGAAGTGTCTTGGGTGGTTAACTGCATCTCAGTTTGTCTCCTCTTTTAATCATTGATTGCCTCTGTATGTGTATAAACTGCAGACACTGGAATGATCCATAAGATACTGGAACATGATTCCAAAGCCTTTATAATTTCTGAGACAAGTCTTTCCAATGGCTCTGCTCCTGTTCTATCTATGAAACTACACTCTGAAAAGGTACAGCCTGGTTCTTCTTCAAATGTTGGTTTGTTTATGGAATTCTTGTTATCTAGAATTCTTAAAGGTGCTGACTGCAAAGTCATTTGAAAGTTTTTTTTCTTGCACATGGCATTTTCCTATGTCTCACAAGAACAATCTCATGCAGATGAGATGTGATCATTTTGATGTGCTGAGGGTCACTTTTTTTCCATTTTGGGACTAAATATCTTACCTCTTGGAGCCAAACAGTATGGCCCTACAGAAATAGCCGAACGCGAGCAGCTTTAACGAATTAGCATAACTATGGAACTGTGTTACACCAAGATGGTGATGCATGGAAAACACTTGCTGTGTTCACACTTATACCGGTACGAAAGTGGTATAACTGTATCGATACAAAGTATACCGGTACAGTTTAGTGCATCTGTCCACACTAGCGAGAAATGTTTGCGGTTTTCTTTCACGGTAGTTGAAATGTGCGTGCGCGAAATGTTTCTGTGGTTACCAAGTAACTTCCTTCCAGCAGATGAAACAACGTGTGTGTGCTTTTTGTTGTCAATGTACAGTCTGTATTTCTGGTGGTCATTTATTCAGTCGAATCGTATAAAACACGCGAGGCAGTTGAGAAAGAAACAAATGAATCTCCGTTCTTCACTATTTTATTCAGCGAAGACATCGATTGAGGTGTGAGACTTTGCGCATCCGCATTATATTTGTATCGATACAGAGCCACTTCATCTGTCCACACTACAGCGAAGTGCTACAGTACTGATACTGTACCGGTACGAAACCCATACATTTGTGGGTTTCATACCGATACAGTTATACCGCTACAATACCGGTATAGTTGCTAGTGTGGACAGGTGTTGCGGTACGAAAGTAGTTTCGTATCGGTACAAAATCCCTAGTGTGGACAGGGTAGTTCACTGTGACTCTGCATTAACCTCAGAGAGTTTTGAGCCACAGGTATGTAATTTGTGGTTGATATTCGCGAATAGATCTGTGAAACAAAAGAAGAATAGATCTTTTCTCTGTTACTGCTTTTGTATTATCGTTTCTTTCTCTGTAAGATCAAACATTAGGTGAATAATTCCATACTCGCTACCATGGAGTCGAGTCCATGCATTCTAAGGCTAAGACAGCAAAGCACTAGCTAGAATAATTTAGTCATCTGTCCGGAAAAATGACGTCATCTAACCTTGCTGTATCTTGCAATTGCACTCACTAGGCAGGCTTTCCTTTTGTTTCCCGCTGGCTTTTAGCTGGTGGGAGAGCTGAGTCCGCCATGTTTACCCATGCCGACTTGTTTTGGTTAAAAGGTCAAACACGCCCCACAGTGGTCATGTGATATTGTTGCTCATTTGCTTTGACAATCTCCAGAATTGTAAAATGTGGGACGTATTTTATCTCAGCAAAACATTTACACAGAGGATACATAGTGTGTGCAGCAGCAAAACATCTTGAAGCTCCAACAGCAATAGAAACAGAGCATTTTGCCCAGAATTCAACTTTGCAGTCAGCACCTTTAAAAGTCTCTTAATCTATGTATCACTACGAATGCAGTCTGAATATAATACATGTTAAATCATACATTGTATTCACTCTTTGCTTTTGACACTTTACTTCCTCAGAAAAAGTTGTTTGTTGGATATCCTGGGCAAATGTCCGTCTTAGACTTGCAGAGGTGCCAAGACTATAATACATCCTGTGAAGACTGTGTTCTTGCCAGGGACCCATACTGTGCTTGGACTGAAAATGGCTGCACCTCACAAATTAAGTATGTTTTCCAAACTTTTTCATGAAGTTTGCATATTTTGATAGCCTGTCAAATGAAAATTGTGTCCACAAAAATTATAAATGAGTAATGCATTGTAATTTAATTGCAGAGGGGGAATTCAAAATATTGCCACTGGCGAACCGCACATATGTTCTAATAATTCAGGTAAGATTTTGCATCAGTTCCCTATTGGTGATATTGTTCCCAATGTAGCTCTGGTTTCAGTTACTTTCAAGTGCTAAATTCATTCAAATAACATTTTTTTCATAGATACAAAAAGACGCAAGCGGGATGTGCCATCTTCATTTCCAACCCCTCCAATAGTCTACACTGTGCCCAAGGGTTTCCCTTTTTACCTTTCCTGCCCAATTGACTCCCACCATGCCACCTACAGCTGGGAGCACAAAGGTGAAAGCGAACCATGCCAGAGGACTCAGTCTGATTGCCTCTATCTAATACCAGCTGTCAGTACACATGACTATGGAATTTACAACTGTATGTCAAGTGAGCGTAACTACAACAAAATAGTTAAAGCATATCAACTACATGGTCCCTCTGAGCCAGGGATCCGAAACAGAGCCTACAAACTCACAGCTCAGAAAGAATGCCTGCTGGCTGTATTCACTGCACTTCTTTTCAGTGTACAGTCATCTGTTTAATGTATGTCTATTTTTTTGTCTTTAAGTTTCTTTCCCTCTTTTTAGTCATGCAGTTCATCAAAGGTTGGAAGTGGGTGTGCATGAAATGCACATAAAAAGAATGGAAACCAGACAAAAGTATGCATCAGTGGGTGTGATGGGTCAGGGAAATACAAATCAAATGAGTTTCCTTCCGTGATAGCTGGGTCATCCTGTATTAAGGCTAGTCATCGAGCCATGTGTGGGAGAGGATCTGAGGTTCTGTGGCAGACCCACTCCTTATATAGATATGAAGGGCTCATTCTAAGCTTATGAAAACCAAAATGATTCATAGTTGCAGGCGATTACCGGGTACATACGAAGGAAAACATAACTGTTGACACTGTATTCCATTTCTGCTAATAGAGCCCCTTAAATCCTACATAATGCACATTTAAAATGTTAGTCATTCAAAATACTGTATTTAATTGTATGTGTTAATTAATTTATTATATTTTTAAATTTATTTTAAATATTTGATTAATCTGGGGGAGGGGGAAGATGAGTGACAGGAAACACCCCAAAACACTGAAGCTATTATTATTATCAATAATTATGGTAATAATTGTCAGAAAAGTGGTTGAGTGGAAAATGCAAAAGAGTGTTTATTATAAAAATAATTATCAGCAAGCATACAGTTCAAATCAGCAGAAATCATGAACAATTGACAGGTCAAGTAAGGTACAAACAGACTATACTAGGCAAAACAAAAACGGAATCCAAAAAACACAGAGCATAAGTCAAGAATCAGGATGGCAATACGGTAACATGGCTCAGTAATGGTGACAGTCAATGCAATACTTCGCACCTTGTGTGAGTTCTCAGAGTCTTTATATGCATGTGCACTTTAATCTGGGACAGGTGCAAGTACTTAGTCTTTGTGGCACGTGCTGCTCCTACCACGCATAAGTGGAAATTGGATGCATGCGTGAATGTGCATGGATGTGATAGAACCCCCCCAAAGAGTTCCTCCAGGAGCTAAAACCCCTCTTGGATGGCCCCGGGGATGAGGACCTGGTGCCAGACACCGTGCCATCGGCGTTCCACTCTGGTTCGGGAGGAATGTGGCACTGGAATAAGGGTCTAGGCAGGGATTTGGGCTTGGGTTGGGCCTTCAATAAGGGCAAGGACACAAATGGAGGCTTGGGTTCTGGTCGAGGCATGGGCTTTGGACAGGGTATTGACATGCACTCAGGCTCTCGACAGGACTTGGGCTCTGGACTGGACATGGGCTCGGGCTGTAGACAGGACTTAGGCTCTGGACAGGACATGGCAAGGGCTTGGGTTCTGGACAGGACCTGGGCTTGGGCTCTTGACAGCACTTGGGCTCCAGACTCTGCTGGACTTGGGCATAGACATAAGCTTGAGCATGGGCATGGATGCAGGTGTTGGCATGGGCATGGACTCTGAAACAGGCATCAGCTTTGTTTGAGCAATATTCTCGTCCTTGCTGAGGCCCGGTGGCAGGACGATGATGTCCTCGATGCCCGGTGGTGGAGCGATGATGTCCTCGAAGCCAGGCGGCAGAGTGACGACATCCTTGTTCTTGCTGAAATCTGGAGCTGAGGCCACCTTCTCAGTCTCTGGCACTGGCTCTGGAATGGGCAGTGGACCTGAGGCCGCCCTGTCTGCCTCTGACACTGGCAGTGGATCAGACAGTGGAGCAGAGGCGCTGACTCTGGAGCTGAGGCCGCCCCTGTTGGCCTCTGGCGCTGACTCTGAAGTGGAGACCTCTTCTTCTGCCTTGGCCTCTGGAGGGAGCTCTGGAGTGAAGGCCTCCTCCACTGCTGCTGCGTCAGCCTCTGTAGGGAGCTCTGAATGCGTATGGATATGCCAGTAGTGTTGTGAAAAAAATGTAACTAAAAAATTTGGGGGTTTTGCAAAGAAGAACAATCATAGACAATGCTAGAGTAAAGCTAAACAATCTGGTTTGTTGAGGGATTTTAAAGGTCATAGGCAACGGTTTTCAATTTATGCACATTTGAAACTTTATATGTGTCATGATCCGCCCCGGACTTCCACTCTGGAGATTTACTATCTCCCAGTTCAGTGCAATCCGGATCCGGGACGATACTTCCATCTTGCCGGCATTCATTTCCTGGTCTGCTCTGCTGTGTATAAATAGGCCATTCTCAGAGGGGGACTTTGCCAGAACATCTTGTCTGTTTCTCATGTCGTCTATGTGCCATTTTTTTGCTTCCTGATTTTTGCTCTCTGTTTTGCCTAGTCTTAGCCACAGTTTTTTGTACTCATGTTTTGTCACTTTTTTTCCCTTGTTTTTTGCACTATCGTTGTTGTCTGAACTATTTTTCATATTAGCACTTTGTCTACCTCATTGCTGTCTGGATTATTTTTGCTATTTTTGTTTGACTTTTTTTTTTTTGGACTTTATTTAAATTTTTTTTTATTCATTGGACTTTCTGGTTTGTGTTCTGCTATTGGATCCTAACTCACCACATCGCGCCACCCTTAACAATATGTTAAAAAAACCAATGTAATTTTCTTCTGGTCCCAAGAAATATTGTTAAGTAATAATTAAAATAAGTTACCGCGGATCGTGGCGAATTTCTGTTTGGCTATTTTCGTGACCACTTGGCGCGTGACATCATTCAAGTCAAACAAACCGCTTGAGTTGAGTCCACTTCTGTTTACTTACATTGCCTTAGGCTTGATTGCAGACGTGCATTCAGGAATTTCCAAAGAGAAACCATGCCTTATTGTTGTGCAGTGACCGATTCAGGAAGAAGTTTTTACCTTTTACCGAGAGAGGAGAAGAGGTGGAGTGAGTGAGTTGGCTTTTCCCAAAAGAGTAGACGAGGTGGAGAGAGTGGATTGTGCGCGTGAAACAAAATCAAGCAGTCAAAGAATAAACGGACTAGCAACGCTCAAGCAAAAAGGAGAAGATTGGAGGTAAACCTTTTTTACCTTTGCTTGCAATTGACAAGTCAAGAATCCTGAGGGATCCTGTACAATCATTGTGGAAATGAGACAAAGGGATATTTCCTCACTTAGAGTCGGCTATAAATAGTATAATGCTGCGGATGGCAGGCTAATGTGGCCTACCGGCACACTGTCCAGTAATCGTTACCTATATCCACTAGGGAGGGCGGTTTAATTATTCTTCAAAAGGGCTCTTATTTAGTATTACGACGAAAGTAGGAATTTATCATAATTACCAGGATAAATTGCTTGGGCGCGAGTCTTGTTGAGGTCCGGCGTCACCGTGATCAGAGTCGGCCAAGTTGCTGTCCGATTCCGAGGCTGCACGGTCAAACCAGTGAGCCACATTCACCGATTGCTTCGCAACGGCCATAGGTTCATACATGTATGGTTTCACCTCTCGATATTCAATTTGGAGAGTTCCTATTTCAAAATTGCTATCACTTTCAGACATTTTACACAACCTCTCACGAACAAAGTCTGTACACGTGTGCTCGGTTCGCACGTAAACACTGAACTGCTCCCAGTCTGTTTGCCTTAAATGACGTCACGAGGATGGTCCCCTGGCGGTGAAAGTGCGCATAAGTGAGATGTAAACAAACCTTCGGAAATTGGGCAAAACAGTATATTTCAACCGTTTTATTCAATTTTAGGGTGCAAATTAGACACTAGGAAGATTGAATTCGCTTTTTGGGTCGTTCTTCTAGACAATAAAGTTGATATTCTATGTTTCACCTCCGACCATTGCCTATGACCTTTAAATCGCAATTGCTGAGTGCATGGAGTAGGACAAACACAGTAGAGTATAGGCTCAGTGTAGCTTTATTATATATTGTATTGAATTTATTGACATAATTGGCAGAATAGTCAAAAATACATATCAGAAGGTTATTGCAGGTTAGACTTAGAAAGCTTTACATCTGTTCCAACATGACAAACCACAATAGGGTAGTTCTTGGGTAATGGAATTACATTCACAGCAAAATGTGGTTTTTTTTGTTGTTGTTGTTGCAGTATTCAAGATAATGGTATTAAAAAAATTCACACTGTATGGGGTATCTTTTTTGACTGTAAAAAAAAAAGCAAAGACATAACTCTGAACACACAATTTTCATGAGGAAAGAAAAGTCAGTAATGGAATTATGTCAGAAAAAACTGAACTTTCATTTCTTAAAATTCAAACTAAGATTTCTCTGAAACGACATTGCTATAATTGGGGTGATTGATTTTTAAATATGGTTTTCAGTACATTTTGCCTTGGATTCCATACTTTAGCAAGATCACTGAGCTGACAAGTTAAGGCAATCTTAATAATTTCATAATTTTGGCCACTCTTCTGAAGAATTGCCCAGTACTAAGGTTCCTGCAATTTATACTTTGTCTCTACAGTATGTGCTGGA
This sequence comes from Neoarius graeffei, assembly GCF_027579695.1. Classification (NCBI taxonomy): domain Eukaryota; kingdom Metazoa; phylum Chordata; class Actinopteri; order Siluriformes; family Ariidae; genus Neoarius; species Neoarius graeffei. The sequence goes on from NC_083570.1 coordinate 72,523,086, forward strand.
TTTTGTAGATATTTAATATCTCATGTTGAACACTAATGCTTTGCACTAAACTGAAATGACAATGACCTGAACTTCTTGTGCCCCGTGGGACACCAGTAGGATTTTTGGGTCCTATAACACTGGAATGCACTTTTATTTAGTCCCTTGGATGGTTTCTCGTCTCCTGAACAGTTTGCAATTCCTTGATTCCTCTTCACACTGTAGTGTAAGCAGTGTAGCAGGGGTGGGGTGGGGTTACACTTCCTTCCACTGGATATAAGAATTTGAATGTTAGATATGCATGTGATGTGATGCGATGTGATTTGGGGTGTAACTGATGAGAGGTAATATGCTATAATGAGTAAACTATGTGGCAGGCCTGATGTAATTGAGCAGTCTATAAAATCAGTTAGGGCCAAATTCAGAAGAACTGCATGATTTATCTTTGCCAGGACAGAAAGTAGGTCCCACCCATCTGGGAATACACTCAGCGGCTCTGTTGACAGAATGGTAAAGGATAGGGTGTGGTGGCAAGAATATAATTATTCAGTTTCAATTTTACTGTAGTAGCCCCACTGAGAGTACACCAGGACTGTACATATTAGCAATAATCAACTGGGGACTGAATAATGCTTATGAGTTTTGGTTTTCCAGTGTAAAAGACAGAATATTTATTTATTTTATTTATTTTCCAAAGGTGTGTTACAGCTTATTACAACTATTTATCAGAAGCTTGAATATATTTTTAGAATATGACTTTCTTATTAAAGATGTATTCTGAAACTTGTTTCCTAATCACTGAATGACTGAAGTATTTATGTGCCTGAGATGTACGGGATGATAGTGACTGTGTGCTGTGTTTAATATTTTAAACATGTGCCATTATGTTATGGAAAAACACTTGGTTAAAATATTATTTATTGTTGAGGATACAACAGCAGGTGGTGATACAGGATACATGAAAAAATAACCAAACCTTTGTCTTGTGTGCAGAGTATTTCAATGGTTATTGTAGTCACAATGCTATGCACGCTACAGCAGTTCTTGTTCATGTAGTGACCACAGGATATCTTCCTGTGAAATAGGGGTTACACCTAAAATGTTTTTCATTCGCTCTAGGGTGATGCTACTCTGGGCTAGTGAAAATATTTTATTTGCAATGATCCAGACATGTGAAGCCTATTTTTCCACATGTTAAACTGATCAAAGCAGCTGTGGGTTTGGTTTACTTGGTGAAGTCAAATGAGTAAGCACGTTTTTGTATGCCTTCGACTCGGCCATGTTGAACTGCGTCCTTCACAATTCAGCTATTCAGCTACAAGAAAGGATGGTTAGCCACTTTAAATATCTCATCTCATCTCATTATCTCTAGCCGCTTTATCCTTCTACAGGGTCGCAGGCAAGCTGGAGCCTATCCCAGCTGACTACGGGCGAAAGGCGGGGTACACCCTGGACAAGTCGCCAGGTCATCACAGGGCTGACACATAGACACAGACAACCATTCACACTCACATTCACACCTACGGTCAATTTAGAGTCACCAGTTAACCTAACCTGCATGTCTTTGGACTGTGGGGGAAACCGGAGCACCCGGAGGAAACCCACGCGGACACGGGGAGAACATGCAAACTCCACACAGAAAGGCCCTCGCCGGCCCCGGGGCTCGAACCCAGGACCTTCTTGCTGTGAGGCGACAGCGCTAACCACTACACCACCGTGCCGCCCCCACTTTAAATATACCAATATAAATATAATATACCACATCATGGAAATGGAAGGAGAAACCATAGTAATGGCCAGGTCTTATTACATTTACACAGAACTAGGCTGCTTGCTATTGAGGAGAAACCATACTATATTTATAAGGAGGAGCAAGTTGTTAGTTTAAAAATATAAAAGAAGCATGCTACCAGGCTCATGTGAATTTGGTTTACCTGGAGTTAGAAGTTTGCCTGCCTTAGGTGCACAAAGCATCTTAGAGTTGAGACTGTATATACCTGATTAAGGTCATGTCAGGATCTCCTGACTAATCTGCTAATCTAACAAGCTTGGGGAACAAGCAGTACCAAGCAATATATGGGCTATTGAGGTTTTTCACCCACGTGACCAAGTCATGCGATGCATCGTTAGGCTGCCATTTTGGACGTCACGGCTCGAATCAGTTTGAATGCGAGGAAGGCGACAAATGAAAAACATAAAAGAAAAAGGAGCGAGATGCAGAAAACACCTTCACTATACAGCGACGTAGGGCATTTACAGGGCGAGCAGAGGGAGAGGTATTTGCAAAAATTGAGGTTAGCAGGCTTAGAGAACGACGTTTACCTGCTTCCACCAGGATTGTTCACTGATGTACGGAAGTACACGAAGCCCTCGTCTTTACCTGACTTCGGCCCACATGATCTGTATACCTATGTCGTTAAAAACCCATCGCCATACACAGGTATTGATCTGAAAGAGTATAAGAGTTTGGATGCCTACAAATATTTTGTGTCAGGCTGGGTAACATGCCTACATCAGTGGGTCGTCCCTGGAGCCGGTGGTCGCCATCTTATTACAGCTAAGGTTTGTTCACATTTTCATTTACTTTCGGTCCTCAGGATAAACAAAATGTTATTAAATGTCATTGAAATAACTTCTTAGTCTGTTGAGACATGGCCCGTTATAAATTTGCTGTTACCAGGCAATGACCAAGAACTGTATTATTAGGGTCGGTGTCTGTGTTGTAGCAGTGTACTAGCAGCTAGCTGTTAGCACTAGCTAATGTCAACAACATAGTAGCTAGTATGTTACTGTAGCAATGTTTACGTTCAGTCATTTGGATGACTGTTAAAACCTTTCAGTCTCAAGTTTTTCCTTTACTGTATTTACTAGTTTACTGTAATTATGATCCGGCAGCTATTTACACCAGATCCAGTGTAAATAGCTGCTGGAGCGCGCTCCGGCTTGCTCCCCCTCAAATTAAGCAGCGCGCTCCGGCTTGCTCCCGGAGCGGGAGCAAGCCGGAGCGTGCTGCTTAATTTGAGGGGGAGCAAGCCGGAGCGCGCTCCGGAACCTCGGCCGGAGCACTCCGGGAGCAAGCCGGAGCGCGCTGCTTAATTTGAGGGGGAGCAAGCTGGAGCGTGCTCCGGAACCTCAGCCGGAGCACTCCGGGAGCAAGCTGGAGCGCGCTGCTTAATTTGAGGGGGAGCAAGCCGGAGCGCGCTCCGGAACCTCGGCCGGAGCACTCCGGGAGCAAGCCGGAGCGTGCTGCTTAATTTGAGGGGGAGCAAGCCGGAGCGCGCTCTGGAACCTCGACCGGAGCACTCCGGGAGCAAGCCGGAGCGCGCTGCTTAATTTGAGGGGGAGCAAGCCGGAGCGCGCTCCGGAACCTCGGCCGGAGCACTCCGGGAGCAAGCCGGAGCGCGCTGCTTAATTTGAGGGGGAGCAAGCCAGAGCGCGCACCGGCAGCTATTTACACTGGATCCGGTGTAAATAGCTGCCGGATCATAATTACAGTAAGCTAGTAAATACAGTAAAGGAAAAACTTGAGACTGAAAGGTTTTAACAGTCGTCCAAATGACTGAACGTAAACATTGCTACAGTAACATACTAGCTACTATGTTGTTGACATTAGCTAGCTTGACCTTCAAAATGGCAGACACCGGGGCGTCACGTGACCCTGTGACGTCAGATGAAATACCTCAATAGTCAGTAAATGTGTAACTACAAAGTGCACCTGATAGCCATACCTGATTAAATGGGCAATAAGTGTGACTACCTATTATCTGTGCATAAAGATAATTGTATATTAGTATTTCTGGACACTATTAATATACTGCAGTGTCCAGTTGGTTAGTTTACTGCATATACAGCAGAATTTCTGTTGGAGTTTCAGAGTGTTATTTGGTCTATATATATAATTTCTTGAATATTTCTCAAAGGTGGAAGAGCTAGTCTTTTGTCTCTTAATGTTTCAATTCCTTTTGAACCCTGTGCTCTTGAATTTGGAGTTTCATGGGTATGTGTTCAGGGGCTCTGGCCAATAAAGGGCCCTCAGTGAGCATAGATTTGAAGGAAATTAGGCCATTACGCTGTCACATACAAAATGATACATGGAAAACTAGCTAATTAATGTAAAGTGATGTGATCTGAAAGAAATTCACAAATGGTATTGTTGTGTGGGACCGAATTGGTCTGAAGTTATATAATCATAAACCCACACAATAAGTGTGACAATGAAAAAAAGAGAAGCCTAATGGGTCAGAGTAAACATGAACTCTGAAGTACAATGGGCCAAAAAAAAAAGTAACATGCTGTCATTTTTGGCCACTAAGTCGGAACTAAGAGTGGGACAATTTGGTGGATGAGTTTGTGAGGGCGGCACAGTGGTGTAGTGGTTAGCGCTGTCGCCTCACAGCAAGAAGGTCCGGGTTCGAGCCCTGTGGCCGGTGAGGGCCTTTCTGTGCGGAGTTTGCATGTTCTCCCCGTGTCCGCGTGGGTTTGCTCCGGTTTCCCCCACAGTCCAAAGACATGCAGGTTAGGTTAACTGGTGACTCTAAATTGACCCTAGGTGTGAATGTGAGTGTGAATGGTTGTCTGTGTCTATGTGTCAGCCCTGTGATGACCTGGCGACTTGTCCAGGGTGTACCCCACCTTTCGCCCATAGTCAGCTGGGATAGGCTCCAGCTTGCCTGCGACCCTGTAGAACAGGATAAAGCGGCTAGAGATAATGAGATGAGATGAGTTTGTGAGGTGTAAAACAAAAAAAGAAGTCAATCACCTACAAGAAGACTCCTTTCTGTACATCACTGAGACTACTTAAATAGTCATAATGGATGAGTAATGCAGTAATGTATACATTTTATTTGCATATGTTGGGTTCTGAGATATGGCAGTCAGGGCTTTATGCACTGATTCCTGCATGATGGGGTAGGGATGGTCTTCCTGCCCAGTGACGCAGAATTTAATAATTTGTCCCTGCCTGCACCTATGCTGTTTTGAATAAATAACTTTTGATTACGTGGAATATTCCTCTATATAACTGCAAAAGTTCATGCAGATAGCCAGGTACTAACATATCACACTCTCTCTCTATCTCTCTGGCGCTCTACCAGTGGCAGGTCCAGTCTCTTAGGTGGGGTTTACATTAGACCGTATCAGCGGATCATCAGATTAACGTTTTTAAAACGATTAGCGTGCACACAGCAACGCCAATACATGATTCGCGTGCACACAGCAACGCCAATACACGGATAGGCTCGGCTCCGCAGGCATCCTGCGCTCCAAATCACTCCGCCCTGAACAGCGAGTGCCCTCTGGAGGGTGCGCACTCCGGCCCTGCGCAGCTCACAGAGCGCGCGAGTGAAGCGCATGAGCAGTGATTCGGGACTGAGCCGCTGTGTGTGTGATCCCAGTGCATATCAGGCATGCGCGTCACTTACCACTTGCAAGTGGAAGGATGGCAAGCCTAAAGACAATCATAACTACACAATGGGCAGTATTTGCATCAGTATTTGCAGTATTTTCATACTTTTATACTCTTTAATGAAAGGTGATACAAGGCGGAAGTCCGCGCCGTTTTTCAGCAGTCGCGTCACATGACCAACGCCAGCGAATCAGGAAGGTGGATGTCACAGTGATGTTGTCCAATGATGACGCCAGCTAGAGCTCAGCACAGCGTATCCGCGTATTCTCAATGTTTACACAGCACCGGACCAGACACGATCTGGATTGAATACGTGGACCCTGGCGGATTCCCGTTTCCCGGCGTTTTAATGTAAATGGACAGTGCATCCACGAAGAAAATGAGACAGATATGGTCTAATGTAAACTTGGCCTTAGAAGATTCTTTCAAAGGCTTGCCTCTTAACTTGCACATAAGAGCACCCATGCTTTATTCTGTCTAATATTCTGACTGTTCGTCTCCCAGGGGGTCCCTTACCCTCTATTCTAACTTCAATCACTCAACCAATGAGTTTTTACATTTTTTCTCAGATAGATAGATAGATAGATAGATAGATAGATAGATAGATAGATAGATAGATAGATAGATAGATTTTATTAAGGTTAAAATGACATGCAAGTAGGACAATATACTAATGTACAATTGAACTAAATACATGAAACTAAAACCAAGGATAGCACAATAAAGTGTAAAACACTTATTTCCATTGTGGTACTAAGAAATGAGTTCAGTGTTCTTCAGTGGCCTTCCCAATCACTGGATCTGAATCAAATGGAACACCTTTGGGATGTGGTAGAACAGGAGATTCACAGCATGAAAAAGCACCTGAAACACTTGCAGGAATTACATGATGCAATCATCTCAACATTGATCAGAATGTCAAAGGAATGTTTTCAACATCTTGTTGAATCCATTTTGCAAGGACTTTTGCAATCCAACACCAAGCCAAGCCAAACCAAGAAGCTTGGCTTGGTGTTGGATTGCACCAAGCCAAGCCAAGCCAAGCCAAGAAGCCTTTATTTGTCACACGTACACTCAAGCACAGACTTAAGCACACAGTGAAATTTAACCTCTGCATTTAACCCATCTGTGCGGCACGGTGGTGTAGTGGTTAGCGCTGTCGCCTCATAGCAAGAAGATCCGGGTTCGAGCCCCGTGGCCAGTGAGGGCCTTTCTGTGCAGAGTTTGCATGTTGTTCGCGTGGATTTCCCCCACAGTCCAAAGACATGTAGGTTAGGTTAACTGGTGACTCTAAATTGACTGTAGGTGTGAATGGTTGTCCGTGTCTATGTGTCAGCCCTGTGATGACCTGGCGACTTGTCCAGGGTGTACCCCCGCCTTTCTCCCGTAGTCAGCTGGGATAGGCTCCAGCTTGCCTGCGACCCTGTAGAACAGGATAAAGCGGCTAGAAATAATGAGATGAGATTTAACCTATCTGAAGCAATGAGCACACACATATCCAGAGCAGTGGGCAGCTATGCTACAACACCCAGGGAGCAGTTGCTCAAGGGTACTTCAGACCATGGCTGCCCCACGTTAACCTAACCACATGTCTTTGGCAGTGGCGGCTGGTGAAAAAAATTATTGGTGGGGCTGGTGTGCTAATAGATTTCCCTGCCTAGTCCAGTATGAGCATTCAAATGAACAGTCAGAAAATGACAATTCCACAATAATAATTTAATTTCCTTCTCAAAATCAGCAGTTTCACAGATAAAGTAAATTAACAATTTACAGCTATATTAGACTCCATTTATGCTTTGGAAAGGAACCGTATCAAATACAATACAATACTCAAGTTCTTACACACACACACAAATCAACAGTGTGTGTGTGTGTGAATGGGGGGGGGGGGGGGGGGGAGGAATCACTTTCATCATGCCCCCGCATTGCTAGTTCAAAAGCACCACAAAAAATGTAACACAATCGATGATCTTAGACAAAATATGATGGTTTTTATCTACCTCTTCATTGTGACTTCTTACAGCAATGCGGTGCCCATTGTCTACCTGCGCCGTTATGCTAATCCTTCTGAGCACAGCTAGCTTTACACAGTTTGCCATGTGAACTCTTGATCTTTCATGCTTCTTGATGGGTTCGGAGAGGTGCTTTAAGTCAGTTTGTCCAGACTGTCCACGTCAAATCACACCTGTCACTTTTGAAAAGGATGCAGGGGAAACAAAAAAGTGCATTGGCTGTTCCACAGCCTGTCAGCCAGGACTTACGCTGGAACCAACTCCTACAAAAAGTCCTGCTGTAGGCTTTAACTTTCTCCTTGGTTGGCTGGGTGATGTTTATTTCGGGCTTGTCGGGTCGCAGCTCCTTAACACGGATTTTTTCCACCATCGTCCTTCTCGCGAAAGGGTAGTTCAACAAATATCTCACCGAATTTGGTGGAAGCTGCCCCTCAACTGTCGTCGTCGCCATCATCTCTCTGACTGACTGACCTGAGACCTCAAGTTTATCACCATAGCAACCAAAACTTTCCCACATTTTCTGTAGCAGGGGCGAAATTTCCAGCGCCCCAAAACCATTAAATTCGGCGATGCTGATTGGCCAAATATTTATTATTTTTCCCTAGCAACCATACACGATTGGCTATTTTGCTGCACTTCTGGGGTGCTTTGATGAGTGCTCAAGAAGAGAAATGATACGAGTCTGTCGGTGGAAATTCACTGTTGAATGAGAGTCAGTTGGTGGAAATGTTGTTTAAATAATTCAGATTGCATGTAGGCACACACTATTAAGTAAAACTGACAGTGATTATCTCATCTCATCTCATTATCTCTAGCCGCTTTATCCTTCTACAGGGTCGCAGGCAAGCTGGAGCCTATCCCAGCTGACTACGGGCGAAAGGCGGGGTACACCCTGGACAAGTCGCCAGGTCATCACAGGGCTGACACATAGACACAGACAACCATTCACACTCACATTCACACCTACTGTCAATTTAGAATCACCAGTTAACCTAACCTGCATGTCTTTGGACTGTGGGGGAAACCGGAGTACCCGGAGGAAACCCACGCGGACACGGGGAGAACATGCAAACTCCACACAGAAAGGCCCTCGCCGGCCCCGGGGCTCGAACCCAGGACCTTCTTGCTGTGAGGTGACAGCGCTAACCACTACACCACCGTGCCGCCCGACAGTGATTATATATATAAAATATTCCCCCCCCCTCCACATCTGGGAGTGCCCCCTATGGGCCAGCTGCCACTGGTCTTTGGACTGTGGGGGAAACCAGAGAACCTGGAGGAAACCCACGCAGACACAGGGAGAATATGCAATATGAAACATGCAAATTCCACACAGAAAGGCCCCCTCAGCTGCTGGGCTCGAACCTAGAACCTTCTTGCTGTGAGGCGACAGTGCTAACCACTACACCCCCATCTCGTCCTCCATGAACTTAATAGAAGTTTTCACATGAATTGTTTTCCAGGAAATCCACAACATAACCTGGGAGGTCCTAGATGGGTCATTCCATACCAACTCACCTTCAGTTCTCACTGGAGCTGGAAAAATGACTGCTAATCTACTTTCAGATGTGCTCTCATAGAACCACTTTACTGCTGAAATGAAGAAAATTAATCTATATGTAGTTTTTGAACTTCTTATTCCAGGGGCCATATTCACAAAGAATTTTATCTTAACGTTAGGAGTACTCCTAAATCGCACTAAAAGTTTTTATGTAGGAGTTGTTTCTTAAAAGTAATTCACAAAGCCACTAAGACCTACTTTTAGTTAAGAAAACTGTGAATTCTTAAACTAAGAGTAACTCTTTGTTGCTATGGATGACGTCAATTCACATGCACGAGCTTAGACGCAATGACAACGGTGATTGGTTGTTGAGTGACAGGGCGGCTCATTGGAAAGTCATACGTAATGCATCAAGTGAAAATAAGGGAATAGTCTTCAAAGCTGGCTGAGAGCCTATGAAAAGATAATGGATAGAGAAATACATGTATGAAGAGAATTAAGTGCAAACCCCAAAATGATGCTTTTGACAAATAAAAATACGAAGATTGCGGTACGTAAATTGTCAAGGGAATAAAAGCGCCTTTTGCCTTGTTAGTTGTTCACGTAGGCCACTTATTCAATAGGACAATTATCCAATTTAGGACAATATGTTGCATACTTTAAATGTCAGCACACACGTAACCCAAATTTGTTTTCCATAATGGACGAAATGCCTAGACGGAAACGAAAGCCCAATTGGTCCCAGGACCAGTTGCTGCTCCTGGCCCAGTTGGTGCTTGAACGCAAAACAATAATAAAAGGAAAATTTGGCTCTGGGGTAACAAGCAAAACTAAGAGGGATGCATGGGAAAGTGTCTCGTTCAATATGAATACTGCGTTCCCCGGAGTCTCCTGCACAGCAGACGACTGTGAAAAGAGATGGTATTCGCTGCAATCTCATTCGAGGACTGAGATTGCAGCCTACAAACGAGCCATCAGTAAAACAGGTAGGAATTCTCATCTCATCTCATTATCTGTAGCCGCTTTATCCTGTTCTACAGGGTCGCAGGCAAGCTGGAGCCTATCCCAGCTGACTACGAGCGAAAGGCGGGGTACACCCTGGACAAGTCGCCAGGTCATCACAGGGCTGACACATAGACACAGACAACCATTCACACCTACGCTCAATTTAGAGTCACCAGTTAACCTAACCTGCATGTCTTTGGACTGTGGGGGAAACTGGAGCACCCAGAGGAAACCCATGCGGACACGGGGAGAACATGCAAACTCTGCACAGAAAGGCCCTCGCCGGCCACTGGGCTCGAACTCGGACCTTCTTGCTGTGAGGCGACAGCGCTAACCACTACACCACCGTGCCGCCCCAGGTAGGAATTAACATTGCTTATTTAGCCTACCATGCAATTTACAAAAGCAACATAATATTTATTTAGGTTCTTGGTAGACTCTTTTATCCAAAGTGCTATAGTGATATGAAGATGTTTATGTGAGGTAGCCTGCTTTGCATGTCATTGAAATATTCTATGCATATTTTAGGAGAAGGCTCAGCACCAAAGCCTCTGTCCCCAGTTACATCAGTGGTGTACAGCGTGCTGGGGTCAGATACAAGCATCACTGGTATTGAGGGTGCTGCTGACCCAGCAATGCAGTTATTGTTACAGATAGAGGCGTAAGCATTGTGCAATAATCAGACACTGAAATGTACGCAGTGATATTTAATGAAAGAGTAAAGAACACCCAGCTCCCAAAAATGTGCTCACAAAGTTATCCTAATAACAATATCTCCTCCTTAGGGCACAGGAGGATCAACACCCAGAAGATCTTCCTCTTCCTCTCCCACGTCCTCCTCTTCCTCTCCCATGACCTCCTCTTCCTCTCCCATCTCCTCCTCCTCGTTTCCCACATCCTCTTCTATCTCCTCCACACACTCTTCCTCTTCCAGCTGCAGCGTTTCCCTCCAGTGGTCCTCTGTCTCCTCCTGCCACCCCTCTCCTTCCTGCTGCAGGTGCCAATTCCTCACCCCTGATGGAAAAAAAATGAAGATGGAAATATGCGTGCTTAGAAGGGAAAAGAAGGTTTTGAAGGAAAAAGAGAGGCTCTTGAAATTAAAGAGCGAATATTACATGTTGCTAATAGACAAAATGAAAAATGACACCCAATAAATGACCCAGGATGAAATGTTTTTGCTGTTTTATTTTTTTCTTACCAGTGTGTATTCACAAAGTGATCCCTGTATGCCAGTCCACTTTGTTCCACTTCATCCAAGTTTATCACATTTTCATTGCCATCATCATCATTGTTGTCGTCATTGTCATCATCACTATCCTCCGGCTGTGGGATATTCCTTTGCCGGCAGAGGTTGTGAAGAATACCACACACAGTGATAACTCTGCTGGCTCTCTCTGGGCTGAGTCTTATTTCACTGTGTAGTACATGAAATCTGCATTTCATTTGGCCTGTTCCTCTCTCCACAACACTGCGTGTCCTTTTGTGTGCGCTAACATACACCAAGAAAACAGTAAACATTGTTAAATGTGTGTGCAGTCTTTAAGTCATGATATGGAATTGTATGAATTGTAAATAGCCTTAATACTGTACAGTCATGACAACCTTACCTATTATAACTTAACTGTGGTCCCGGCTGTGGCTCGAGGTAAGGAGTCAGTAGCCACCTTTTGCATGGATATCCACTGTCCCCCAGCAAATGACATCCAGCTGGTACATGGTGCCTCTCGAAAAGCTGCCTCAAACCACTCTCCATCAATATTCTTGAATCGTGTGTTGATCCGGGCCATTTCACAACAATGTCCAGTATGGTGTAACATGAGTCAAAGACAATTTGTGTGTTTATTGAATGGAATTTTTTGCAATTGACAAAGACGTATTCATCCTGAGAGGGCGCAATTATTCTTATATGCGTCCCATCAATGGCACTGATCACACAGGCATACCTGCGATCTCCATAAAGTTGCCTTTGATCCTTTGTTGATGGCGATGGTCTAAAGGGAACCGGATAAACTGACGGATTATATGGGGTCTACAGAACGCGTTGATGGTTTGATTGATGGAACGGCTTACTGATGGCTGTGATAGTCCTAAATTGTCCGTGTTGCAGAGCTGCATTTTCCCCGTAGCCAAATACTGGAGTGTTGACAAACACTTCAACTCCGGTGTTATCGGGTTGTTTCGGTTGGTTGGGGTCGTTATTGCGTCCCTCACAACTCTACAACTTCTATCCCTTCATGATCCATTCGGTATCTCATCTCATCTCATCTCATTATCTCTAGCCGCTTTATCCTTCTACAGGGTCGCAGGCAAGCTGGAGCCCATCCCAGCTGACTACATGCGAGAGGCGGGGTACACCCTGGACAAGTCGCCAGGTCATCACAGGGCTGACACATAGACACAGACAACCATTCACACTCACATTCACACCTACGGTCAATTTAGAGTCACCAGTTAACCTAACCTGCATGTCTTTGGACTGTGGGGGAAACCGGAGCACCCGGAGGAAACCCACGCGGACACGGGGAGAACATGCAAACTCCACACAGAAAGGCCCTCGCCAGCCCCGGGGCTCAAACCCAGGACCTTCTTGCTGTGAGGCAACAGCGCTAACCACTACATCACCGTGCCGCCCCCATTCGGTATCTTTTTAATAATTCTCTATCATCTAATGTCTCTAAAACATTGCATCACGGAATGACAGCAGCCATTTTAGGACTTTTTGTGAATAAGTCTTAGTGAGTTAGGATTCTTCTGGGCTACTTCTAAGCTCTCCCAGACTTCAGTGCTACTTTTAGGCCTAAAATGTTTTGTGAATTACTTATTTTTAAAAATTAGGAGTCCTAAAGTTACAACTGACAAGCCCATTATTTTTAGGAGCTTCTCCTAAATTCGCCTGTTAGGAGCTACTTTTAGCCTTAAGATTCTTTGTGAATATGGCCCCAGATTTACTTCCCCCTTTGCTGTTATAATAGCCTCCACTCTTCTGTGAAGGCTTTCCACTAGATGTTGGAACATGGCTCTAGGGATTTCCCCATTCAGCCACCAGAGCATAAGTGAGGTCAGGCACTGATATTGGACAAGAAGGCCTGATGTACAGTCGACATTCCAGTTAAACCCAAAGATGTTCAGTTGGGTTTAAGTGCAGGCCACTCAAGTTATTCCACTCCAACTTTGGTAAACCATGTTGTGGCAGCGGGGGCGTGGTCAAGCGTCGGTCTGTGAATGGAGGGCGGAGTCAGGGAAGGTAAGTGGCGGAATCACTGCACCTGATGGGAATTAACCTGTGTTTGTGTGTCTTCCCCAGTGACTGTGCCCTATAAGAGGAGAGGGAGAGCAGAGGAAGGGGGCTACTCCCAACCTGGATACTGGTGTGCGTGCATGCATATGTGTGTAGTGAAAAGCTACAATAAACGAGTTTTGAGAACTCAGTTCTGGCCTGCCGTGCTTCTGTGCTCCACCCACCTAGAACACCTGCTACAGTGGTGCTGAAACCCGGGACGGAGCGCAGGAGAGAACAGCCCCATGGAGTCCTCCCCCTTCAAGGACTTGATCCATGCCCTCGCCATGGCCCAACAGAGCCAGCACCAGGCACTGGTCGCCCTCCGGGAAGAACAGGAGCAAAGGTTCGAGGCCCTGGTGCTGGCGCAGCAGGAAGATCGCCAGGCGTTCCGGCACCTACTTGCGTCGGCGGGGTCCGGCACCTACTTGCGTCGGCGGGGTCCACCACCTCGGGCCTTTCCCACCTCACCCTGACGAAGATGGGCCTGCACAACGACTCCGACGCCTTCCTTGCTCTCTTTGAGCAGGCAGCAGAGGCGTGGGGTTGGCCGGTGGAACAGCGCGCGGCGCACCTCCTCCCCCTGCTCACAGGCGAGGCACAGCTGGCCGCGCTACAGCTCCCCGCCGACAGCCGGCTGGTCTACGCAGACCTCCACAGGGCCGTCCTCCAGTGCGTGGGTCGCACTCCGGAGCAGCAGCGGCAGCGCTTCCACGCGCTGCGCCTGGAGGAGGTCGGCCGGCCGTTCGCGTTTGGCCAGCAACTCCGGGATGCCTGCTGCCGGTGGCTGAGGGCCGACAACCACGATGCCGAGGAGATCATCGATCTGGTGGCGCTGGAGCAGTTCATCGCTCGACTTCCAGAAGGAACCGCGGAGTGGGTCCAGTGCCATTGCCCGGCATCGCTGGATCAGGCCATTGAGCTGACGGAGGACCATATGGCGGCTGTTCCAACGGTAGGACAGCGTGTCTCCCCTTCTCCCCTCCCCTCTCCCCCTCTCTCCCCTTCTGTTCCTCTCCCTTGCCCCATTCCCCCACCGCGGAGGCGGGGGCCAGCTCCACCCCAGCCAGCCCACCGCACCCGCGGTGTCCTACCGTTTCCTACTTCCGTGTCTGTGTCTCCCCCCCCCCCAGGTGAGTGATATCCGGAACACCAGTGCAGAGAGGGAGCCTGGGGCGGTGTGCTGGCGCTGCGGGGAGCCGGGGCACCTCCAGCATCAGTGCTCGGCGATGGAGGTGGGCACGGTGGTCCGGATCCCCGACACGCCAGGAACCGCCCTCAATCAGGCCGGAGTGTATCGCATACCAGCGAGTATCCAAGGGGATATGTATCAGGCTTTGGTGGACTCCGGCTGTAATCAGACCTCAATCCACCAAAGCCTGGTGCAAGACGAGGTATTGGGGAGAGCACAATTGGTGAAGGTGTTGTGGGTGCACGGGGATGTTCACAACTACCCTTTAGTGTCAGTCCACATTCTGTTTCGAGGGGAGAAATTTAGAGTTCAGGTGGCGGTTAATCCTCACCTCATCCACTCTATAATTTTGGGGACTGATTGGCCGGGATTTCGGGATTTAATGACTCACTTAGTGAAGAGTGGGTCCTGCCGTAGTTTAGCGGGGGGAGGTCCTGGAGTGGCATTGGTGGGAGCAGCTGTCACAGAGCCGTCTACATCATCACCGTGTCAGAGTGAGGAGCAGGAGGCTCCTCCTCCCTCTCTCGGGGAATCCCTCGTGGATTTTCAGTTAGAGCAATTGCGAGACAAGTCTCTGCGGCATGCGTTTGACCAAGTGAGAGTAATCGATGGTCAAACGCTCCAGCCAAACGCCACCCCGTCCTTCCCCTATTTCCATTATTAAGGATGGGTTATACTGAGTGACGCAGGACACTCAAACTAAGGAACAAATAACCCAACTTTTGATCCCAAAGAGCCGCCGGGAATTGGTATTCCAGGCGGCTCACTTTAATCCCATGGCTGGACACTTAGGGCAGGATAAGACACTAGCCTGAATAATGGCCTGGTTCTATTGGCCAGGGGTTCGCGTTGATGTCCATAGGTGGTGTACGGCATGCTGCGAATGCCAGTTAGTAAATCCAGCGGCCATCCCAAAAGCGCCTTTGTGCCCTCTACCATTACTCGAGACCCCCTTCGAAAGAATTGGGATGGATCTCGTCAGGCCATTAGATCGGTCAACACGAGGGTATCGCTTTATTTTAGTTCTGGTGGACTATGCAACGCGATATCCTGAAGCAGTGCCGCTCCGCAATATCTCCGCACGTAGTATTGCGGAAGTGCTCTTCCATGTCATCTCCTGAGTTGGAATCCCCAAAGAGATTCTGACTGATCAAGGCACTACATTCATGTCACGCACACTGCGCGAACTGTATGGGTTATTGGTGTAGGTACCGCCTGTCTCGTCTTTCAGGACTACAACTCCCATCACCAGCTTCCGCGTTGACTACGTCACACCTAGGCAGGATCACCTACGTCACATCCTCTGTGAAGCCATAAGTAACTGAACACATTTCCGCTCTTTCTCTTTTCCATCTGGACCAGCCGTCTGCAAGCACAAAGAGATCTGCTCGGCTGAGCAAACCCAGATAAAGACGTCTTTCTGGCAAAAATCAGAATTTAGCGCTTTTCTTTTACTTACCTTTGGCCACGGTAAACTCTAGAATCGCGCGATTTTGACTCAGATTGAGATATAACCGGTTTCATTTTGTTCCTTATAAGTATGTACGACTGCAGCCCAAGCAGTTAATTTAAAGTTAGAAGCAACCGGCTTCCTTCTAACAAAGCGCTGTGCACATTGTTTGATCAGAGACTTCTTTTCATCACGAACGACCACGCGTTGGACCAAGAAATTCTCTGCGCTTCACGGAGGCCTCCACAACTGTGAAACTCCAAAAGTCTCGGAACATCTCATAATCTTGTGTCGAGGTGAGATACTGAAGTAAGATTGGCATTTTTGGGCAAAAAGACTAGTCTTAGGAATTAGTTTTATTAAGTAGTGTGAATTTAAACTCAGGAATGGTTTAATTGTGTACACTGTAAACACTTAGGGTGCTGAAGTGATTATTGTTCTATTTGTGTTGATCTCTCAGTTGTTTTAATAGATAGGCTGTTGCATACTTTCCTCTATTCCTTTCTAACACTTTAATTTCATTATTACACATATTTTGACCTCATCAATGTTTCAGTGGATTTAGGAATGTATAAGCTAGTGAATTAGCAATCAGAGCTAATTCTTTTGTTGTAGGCCACAGGCCTCTCACACACACACACACACACACACACACACACACACACACACTTGGAGTTAGCTACCACGGCTAATGCTTTTGCCTCATTAGCAAAACAGAGATAATTCCTTTGTCTCCACCACGTGGGTTAGCTACCGGCTAATCCTTTGTTCTCCTCAAATCCCACCCCCACACCTCAGATAACACACACACACACACACACCTCAGATAAGATTCCAATCACTCTCAGACATCACTCTCACACACACACACACACACACACACACACACACACACATAACACACACACGCTCATCAAGTATATGACCATATCATATCTGTATATAATGTATTCAACTGCTATTATTCAATTGTTATCATTGTTATAATAAATTCAATTATTATTGAAACTGTGTGTTTAATTGTTGTACCAATATTTTTGAAGCCACCCAATCTCAAAAGAATTCCAAGGTGCATATGAGTTATGTAAAATGGTAAGTGATCAAAATAATTTGGAATATACCATAATTTAGCTGTTTGGTAATTTATCATTAAGCACCAAAATTAATGGTATTATTTAATGAGACTGATTTAATGATTTAATGAGAATGATTTAATGAGATTGATCACTTAATTACCAATTGCACCTACATTAAATTGGTGCCGCGTGTGAGGAGATTGGTGTTGACTTCTTGAATATTGTTGCAACAACAGATAAATTACCAGTTTGATTCAGCAGTTGCTAAGGTATATCCCCAGGTGTGTTAAACGGTTAACAGTAGTGTGATAACCATATCACAAAATACTAACCTATTCTTAATTTAGGATAAGAGATAGCATTTCCAAACAGAAACAACTTTATTGATTAATTGATTACGTAGTTAATATTAATTAATAATTAATTAATTAATTAATTAATTAACTAATTGATTAATTAATTACATAATATCCAACCTAAGTAAAATGGCATCCCCTCGTGTCTCAGATGTTGAAGGCAATACTCAAGACGTGTCTCTCCTTGAGGTCATCACAGACCTCATTCACTGCTCTGCCTCCGAAAAGGCAAACATTAGGAACACGAGTAAGAGTGAATGCCAAAACAACATAGATAACTCGAACAAACATATGAGAGATCCAAAATGAACAACTATTAGTGTCCAAGCGGCACTAGGTAAGCTATTCCTGTCATACTTCCGAAATACTGATTCAGAAATCAGACGCCTCCACGGAGAGGTTGACAGGCTGACCACCAGCAACGCTGAGCTGGCAGCCGATAACAATAATTTACATAGGGAGCGTGAGCTCTTGAAAACCTCCCTTGATGATTGTGCCAAAAGGCTAGAGAAGGCCGAAAAGGCTGCCAAGAGGGCTGCCGAGGAGCAGACTCCCCAAGAAGGGTGCGAGGGGCGTGAAAGGCCCCCAGAAATGCGCTGAAGCTCAGAGCGGAAAGAGGCGTCTGAACCGGACACCGTAGATTACCTGGTCGAGGACCAGACACCCCGCCAAACTCCATCAACTCGCTACACGACTTCGTTGTTTAGCCAGGGTGGAGCCGTACTGTGCTCATCCTGAGCCCAGAACCATAGCACACCTAGGTCAGTGTGCTACAGTATCCCTGATCCATCTTCGGATGAATCAGGCTATGAATCTAGTGCGAAACGGGAGCAATACCAGAGTAGCTTAGATAGTGAGTACTCAGGAGAGCCAAGAAGGCCACACAAGGACATGCACCAAACTCTTCGCTTACGGCAAATTGACCTACTTGTCAACGATGTTGAGCGATTCGATCCTGAGAATAAAAAAACAAACATAAATGATTATTTGCGAGAAATTGACCGATGCCTGATGGACCTATCAAAAGCCACAACGCGAGAGAAACTTAAACTGATCTGGAAGACCTCCAGTAGCAGCATTCGTGCCTTTTTAGAGACGCTACCCCCAAACGTTCGCGATAGTTATTTGAAACTTCGCAATTACATGAGGGAAGAATATGCGCCGTACACGGATGAAACCTCCGCGACATTGTGTGCTATACAAATCAAACAAAAACAGTCGGAGGCGCCTCATGAATATTATAGACGGCTACGTACTGCCTATTTCCAGGGTAGTAGCGCACCAGGCTTGGAAGAAGATAGAGGTTTCAAATCCCTCTTCTTACATAACCTCCACCCAAGCGTGCGGACTCAAGTCACACTGACGTGTCGACAGGGTTTCCACTCGATGAGGGAAATTAGGCAACTAGCCCAAATGACCTGGGAGACCATTGTCAAAACCACAAACAGGAATGATGATGAACCCAGAGTCCTTAGGCTCCAGGATGCAGACAGGCCCCCGCTAGCCTTAGAAGGAGGTGAAGCTCCAAAAGGGGGACCCCCCTGGAGAAATCCCGGTCTGAACCGCCCCTTGCCGAGCCATCACCAGGGTGAGTGGAAAAATCGGCAAGGTAAGGCCAGGAGGGACCGAGGGCAAGGCCATAGTGACCATGGCAACCGCCCATCACATGAAAAGGGTCGTAGGGAACAAGGCGGCTGGCAGCAAGATCGTCATCCCCGCTCTGACCAGGGACGGCAGAAGCGCTCCAACCTTAGCTCTAAACGAAGGGGTAGAGATGACCGACACAGTGACTCAGACCAACCTGGTGAGTTCCGCTCAGAGCTGGACTCTTTGAAAGCCCAGTTGGCTGAGATTAAAGAACTGTTACAACAGAGGTCAGACCCCTCAACAGATAAATAGAAGCGAGCGTAAAAGGGCAGAAGGCCTACTACGACCGAAGAGCCTCCCATCACGAATATCAAATAGGCGACAAAGTCCTATATTTTAACTTTACCAAGCCGGTAGGAGTTTTAAAAAAAAAAAGAAAAAGTTCCTACCACACTGGTCGGGACCTTTCGATCGTAGGAAAACTGTCCCCCGTCGCGTATCGCATTAGGACATCCAGGCCTAATCAAACTCCATGGCAATCAAATCGAGCCTTTTGAACAGTCCTCACTCCAAAAAGGGGGGGGACGATAGTTAGGCCCATCCTGTCCATCTAGCTTGTACACCTCACTCACCATAAGTGTACACTGACATTCCCAGTCACATTCACCAACCCAATACCTTTCCAGAAGATTAGGTTTACCAACCCAAACACTAATACTTATTTTCTTCCTTCATTCCTTCTCTTCTCTTGTTTTTTGCATAGGAAATTAAACACTACATGTTTCATGTTAATGTTTAATATTTTTTTTTTAGATGTGGTTTTGACCTAGTTAGATAGAGTGATTATATGCCCAAAATGCCTATAGCCTGATTATATGCCCAAATGCCTCTGCCTCCAACTGTCTTACTGGAACTCATGAGTTTACACAGTTTTCACAGAACACCATGGACTGTACAGAGCAAGGCTACCTCAAGGATTATGGATACGTGAACTGTATGGTACTGTGCTCTCAGTGCTACGGCTCCATCATACCCCTGAGACCAAAAGGGGGAAATGTAGGTACCGCCTGTCTCATCTTTCAGGACTACAACTCCAATCACCAGCTTCCGCGTTGACTACGTCACGCCTGGGCGGGATCACCTACGTCACATCCTCTGTGAAGCCATAAGTAACTGAACATGTTTCTGCTCTTTCTCTTTTCCGTCTGGACCAGCCGTCTGCAGGCACAAAGAGATCCGCTCGGCCGAGCAAACCCAGATAAAGACGTCTTTCTGGCAAAAATCAGAATTTAGCGCTTTTCTTTTACTTACCTTTGGCCACGGTAAACTCTAGAATCGCG
Source organism: Neoarius graeffei (assembly GCF_027579695.1). Classification (NCBI taxonomy): domain Eukaryota; kingdom Metazoa; phylum Chordata; class Actinopteri; order Siluriformes; family Ariidae; genus Neoarius; species Neoarius graeffei. The sequence continues at coordinate 72,543,265 of NC_083570.1, forward strand.
CGATTTTGACTCAGATTGAGATATAACCGGTTTCATTTTGTTCCTTATAAGTATGTACAACTGCAGCCCAAGCAGTTAATTTAAAGTTAGAAGCAACCAGCTTCCTTCTAACAAAGTGTTGTGCACATTGTTTGATCAGAGACTTCTTTTCATCACGAACGACCACGCGTCGGACCAAGAAATTCTCTGCGCTTCACGGAGGCCTCCACAACTGTGAAACTCCAAAAGTCTCGGAACATCTTCTCATAATCTTGCATCGAGGCGAGATACTGAAGTAAGATTGGCATTTTTGGGCAAAAAGACTAGTCTTAGGAATTAGTTTTATCAAGTAGTGTGAATTTAAACTCAGGAACGGTTTAATTGTGTACACTGTAAACACTTAGGGTGCTGAAGTGATTATTGTTCTATTTGTGTTGATCTCTCAGTTGTTTTTAATAGATAGGCTGTTACATTCCTTTCTAACACTTTAATTTCATTATTACACATATTTTGACCTCATCAAGGTTTCAGTGGATTTAGGAATGTATAAGCTAGTGAATTAGCAATCAGAGCTAATTCTTTTGTTGTAGGCCACAGGCCTCTCACACACACACACACACACACACACACACACACACACACACACACGTGGAGTTAGCTACCACGGCTAATGCTTTTGCCTCATTAGCAACACAGAGCTAATTCCTTTGTCTCCACCACGTGGGTTAGCTACCGGCTAATCCTTTGTTATCTTCAAATCCCACCCCCACACCTCAGATAACACACACACAAACACACACACACATACCTCAGATAAGATTCCAATCACTCTCACACACACACACACACACACACACTCATCAAGTATATGACCATATCATATCTGTATATAATGTATTCAACTGCTATTATTCAATTTTTATCATTGTTATAATAAATTCAATTATTATTGAGACTGTGTGTTTATTTGTTGTACCGATATTTTTGAAGCCATCCAATCTCAAAAGAATTCCAAGGTGCATATGTGTTATGTAATATGGTAAGTGATCATAATAATTTGGAATATACCATAATTTAGCTGTTTGGTAATTTATCATTAAGCACCAAAATTAATGGTATTATTTAATGAGACTGATTTAATGATTTAATAAGACTGATTTAATGATTTAATGAGATTGATCACTTAATTACCAGTTGCACCTACATTGGGAATCAAGCCGATCGGCACCAGCGTTTATCACCCACAAATGGATGGCTTAGTCAAACGGTTTAATCACACCCTCAAAAACATAATTAAAAAATTTGTAAGCGAGGACGCACGTAACTGGGATAAATGGCTCGAACCCCTGCTTTTTGCAGTGCGAGAGGTCCCACAAGCCTCCACGGGGTTCTCCCCATTTGAATTATTATATGGGCGTAAGCCATGTGGCATCCTAGATATGCTGCGGGAAAATTGGGAGGAGGGACCTTCTCCGTGCAAAAATGAAATTCAATACATTATTGATCTGCGCGCAAAACTCCACACACTCACACACCTAACCCAGGAGAATTTGTGGCAGGCTCAAGAACGTCAAGTCCGCCTGTACAACAGGGGCACGTGCCTTAGGGAATTCACACCGGGAAACAAAGTACTCGTGTTATTGCCCACGTCGAGCTCTAAATTAATCGCCAGGTGGCAAGGACCCTTTGAGGTCACACGGTGAGTCAGGGATGTCGACTATGAGGTGAAGCGAATGGACAGGGATGGGGTGTTACAGGTATACCACCTCAATCTGTTAAAACATTGGAGCAAGGAGGTCCCCGTGGCGCTGGTGTCGGTGGTTCCAGAGAAGGCGGAGCTGGGGCCGGAGGTTCAAAAGGGAAAATCGGCATCACCCATCGCTCCGGTCCCCTGTGGAGCCCACCTCTTCCCGACCCAGCTCGCAGAGGTCGCCCGGTTGCAAACAGAATTTTCTGATGTGTTCTCGCCCCTGCTCGGCCACACCCACCTCATAGAACACCACATTGAGATGCCCCCGGGGGTGGTAGTGCGCAGCTGCCCTTACAGACTGCCCGAACACAAGAAAAAGGTGGTTCGGGAAGAACTCGAGGCCATGCTCGAAATGGGCATTGTTGAGGAGTCCCACAGTGACTGGAGCAGTCCGGTGGTCTTGGTTCCCAAGGCCGAAGGGTTGGTCCGGTTCTGTGTGGACTATAGAAAAGTCAAAGTGGTGTCTAAATTTGACGCATACCCAATGCCTCCTATTGACGAGTTGCTCCATCGACTAGGCACGGCTCGTTTTTATTCGACACTGGATTTGACAAAGGGATATTGGCAGATCCACTTGACTCCACTATTCCGAGAGAAAACGGCCTTTTCCACACAGTTTGGCTTACACCAGTTCGTCACACTTCCGTTTGGGCTGTTTGGGGCACCCGCTACATTCCAGCGGCTTAGGGTCCTCCGCCCCCACGCCACCTATGTGGTCCCATACTTGGACGACGACATTATTTATAGTAGTGACTGGCCGCGGCACCTAAAACACCTGAGGGCCGTCCTGGGGTCGCTGAGGTGAGCGGGGCTCACAGCCAACCCGAAGAAGTGTGCGATTGGGCGGGTGGAAGTATGGTATCTGGGCTTCCACTTGGGCAATGGGCAGGTGCGTCCCCAAATTAATAAAACAGCAGCGATTGCGGCCTGCCCGAGGCCCAAGACCAAAATGGGGGTGAGGCAGTTCCTGGGGCTGGCTGGCTATTATCGTAGGTTTATACCTAATTATTCGGACGTCACCAGCTCGCTGACTGATCTCACTAAAAAGGGGGCACCAGATCTGGTCCAGTGGACGGAGCAATGCCAGCGGGCTTTCTCTAAGGTAAAGGCTGCACTGTGTGGGGGGCCACTGTTACACTCCCCTGACTTTTCTCTCCCCTTTGTTTTACAGACGGACGCATGGGACAGAGGGCTGGGGGCTGTTCTGTCCCAGGAGGTGGAGGGGGAGGACCGTCCAGTGCTGTACATCAGCTGCGAGCTGTCGGTGCATGAGGGCAGGTACAGCACCATAGAGAAGGAATGCCTCGCCATCAAGTGGGCGGTTCTCGCCCTCCGCTACTATCTGCTGGGGTGCCCTTTCACCCTCTGGTTGGACCACGTGCCCCTGCAGTGGCTCCACCGCATGAAGGATGCCAATGTGTGGAGCACCCATTGGTATCTGGCACTCCAGCCATTTAAGTTCGAGGTGGTACACAGGCCGGGGGCACAGATGGTTGTGGCGGACTTCCTCTCCCATCAAGGGGGGGGGGGGGGGGGGGGGGGAGTCGACTGCAGGCCGGATGGCTGCCCGGCCTGAGTCAGGTGGTGGGGGTATGTGGCAGTGGGGGCGTGGTCAAGCGTCGGTCTGTGAATGGAGGGCAGAGTCAGAGAAGGTAAGTGGCGGAATCACTGCACCTGACGGGAATTAACCTGTTTGTGTGTCTTCCCCAGTGACCGTGCCCTATAAGAGGAGAGGGAGAGCGGAGGAAGGGGGCTACTCCCAACCTGGATACTGGTGTGCGTGTATGTGTGTAATTAAAAGCTGAAAAGCTACAATAAACGAGTTTTGAGAACTCAGTTCTGGCCTGCCATGCATCTGTGCTCCACCCACCTAGAACACCTGCTACACATGTCTTGGACTGTGCTTTGTCCACAGGCGCATTGTCATACTAGAACAGGTTTGGGCTTCTTAGTTCCAATGAAGGGCAAGCTTAAAGGTGCTATCTGTAAGAATTTTATTTTAAAACATTAAAAAATAATTTAAACTATCAACAGTTTTGATGTTATGTCAGAGTTGTCTATGTATCATCTTACAGAGATCACCTGAAGTTAGCATGCTAACCAGCTAGTCCTGAGACAGGATGCACCATCCATCTCATAATACCACTTTGTACGTCATAGGCAATGGTGAGTCTCTGTAGTGTCCAGTCTGTCCTCAGTCTAACATGAAATGGGAATAAGAATGCCCATGACGTCACTGTATACATATGTGGAAGTCACATTCGGTTATATACATGTTAGCCTCTGAGCTATCTTTTTACAGACTGCTGAAAACTAAGGAAAAGGGAAGCAAATAATTGCAGAAAGAACTAAAATCCAGGCACTGAAACATGGATTCGTATATTATTGTGTTTGTATGTTGCATTTTTAGAGAAGGGAAAAGAGAAAGAAAAGGGACCCTACCAGGAGAAACCTAATCGCAATGCAATGCAACAGTATTTGGACAAAGTAAGCACAACACAACAGCCAAAGACTCGATTACAGACCCTCTACTCACATACCTGAACATTGTAAACTAAAAATATTGTTTTTGGACTGAGTGCATATACTTTACATGAGTTTAAAAGTTACAAATCTCTCTAAGCTCATGAATAGATTTGTTCATAGCTGGGTGCAAATTCTGCTAATGTTAGCTCACAAGCTAGAAAATTGTGAGGGCACAGTCACTCACAAAGGTAAGGTGGCAATTGTTTTTTGGCCCAAATTAATAAACCAAACAAAATACAAAACTTTCAGAAACATTCAGCAATGTGATTATTTTATTGATTCATAGGCAGTGGCATTATTAATAAAAATATCTGCCATGTCACAAGCCATAGCAGTCTCGTACTACTCATGCACGAGTTGCTGAGGCTGTTTTCTTGTTAAAAGCTGAGCTAAGAAAGTGATAATATGAACTATTGGTTGATTGCACACATGAAGATTATTGAGGTATTTCACCTGACGTCACAGGGTCACGTGACGCCCCGGTGTCCACCATTTTGGACGGCAAGCTAGCTAATGTCAACAACAGTAGCTAGTATGTTACTGTAGCAATATTTACGTTCAGTCATTTGGATGACTGTTAAAACCTTTCAGTCTCAAGTTTTTCCTTTACTGGATTTACTAGTTTACTGAGCTAGCGCGCGATGGCTCCCGGCCCGGCCGGAGAGCGCGCGATGGCTCCCGGCCCGGCCGGAGAGCGCGCGATGGCTCCCGGCCCGGCCGGAGAGCGCGCGATGGCTCCCGGCCCGGCTGGAGAGCGCGCGATGGCTCCCGGCCCGGCCGGAGAGCGCGCGATGGCTCCCGGCTCGGCCGGAGAGCGCGCGATGGCTCCCGGTTTGGCCGAGCGCGCTAGCTCAGTAAACTAGTAAATCCAATAAAGGAAAAACTTGAGACTGAAAGGTTTTAACAGTCATCCAAATGACTGAACGTAAATATTGCTACAGTAACATACTAGCTACGATGCTGTTGACATTAGCTAGTGCTAACAGCTAGCTGCTAGTACACTGCTACAACACAGACACCGACCCTAATAATACAGTTCTTAGTCATTGCCTGGTAACAGCAAATTTATAACGGGCCATGTCTCAACAGACTAAGAAGTTATTTCAATGACATTTAATAACATTTTGTTTATCCTGAGGACCGAAAGTAAATGAAAATGTGAACAAACCTTAGCTGTAATAAGATGGTGACCACCGGCTCCAGGGACGACCCGCTGATGTAGGCATGTTACCCAGCCTGACAAAATATTTGTAGGCATCCAAACTCTTATACGCTTTCAGATCAATACCTGTGTATGGCGATGGGTTTTTAACGACATAGGTATACAGATCATGTGGGCCGAAGTCAGGTAAAGACGAGGGCTTCGTGTACTTCCGTACGTCAGTGAACAATCCTGGTGGAAGCAGGTAAACATCGTTCTCTAAGCCTGCTAACCTCAATTTTTGCAAATACCTTTCCCTCTGCTCGCCCTGTAAATGCCCTACATCACTGGATAGTGAAGGTGTTTTCTGCATCTCGCTCCTTTTTCTTTTATGTTTTTCGTTTGTCGCCTTCCTCGCATTCAAACTGATTCGAGCCATGCCGTCCAAAATGGCAGCATCACATGACTTGGTCACGTGAGTGAAATACCTCAATAGGATAGCTGTGTTATCTTGACCAGTTCTCAGAGTTTCAGCAGTTTGGTTGAATATTTTGCATATTCTTGTGCTGCTGTTAGTTAGTAGTTGCCTTTTTTGTATGATTGTATTGACTGTATGAACCCAGCCAACAAAAAATAGCTTTACACTATAGTTAGTGAGTGATAATTCTATGAGAGTGGTGGTGGTGTGTTTGGGAGAGGGGCGAGAAGGGACTGTGCATTTCCCTGTTTCTTACAATATGGGTGGTCAGCCCAACTTTCTGGTGATGTACTGCCCCCATTTGTTTGGAATATGGAGTCTGAATTTGCCAGGTGGCATATTCTTACACATAGCATCTTTTGTAAATAGCATTTGTGTTATAGTATTAATTTTGATGTGTCCTTGTTTTTAGGTGTTCATACATAATTGTTTATGATTGCGCCTTATTTATTTTGAAATTCCATTATACTGCTGGGACTCATGCACAGTTGTGACCTGCAGCATCAGATGAAGAAGAAGAAGCCTTTATTTTGTCACATGTACGTACACTAGAGCAGAAGTCCTCTACCTTTTCTACTTTAAGGCCCACCTATTCATACTTGTAATGAGTTGGGGCCCATTAAAAAAAGATCCCCAATTATTTTGTCTCATCTATTCTATTAGAATCTAATAATCTACTGTAAAGTATATTAATGGGCTGCAACATCACTCCCTGTTACAGATGGGAGCCCAGGAATTAAATAAATGCAATAAAAACAAACTGTTTTTAATTGTAGGTATTGTATTTAAAACTGTCTGGATGTTCCAGAAGCCAACATAAAACCTTGCATGCAGGACATTCTCAGTCAAAAGGGATTAATGATCCAAAAGTGAAGTCTGGTCCATTAACACAAGAACAATGCCATGTTTGTGTACAGCAAACAAGCAAGTTATTAAAACCAAGAAGAACACTCAAAAGAAGTGCATACAGAAACCACTCAATGGGATAGATCTTACACGCTAACAAAGAAGGATTTTTCCTATGAGTTGGAAAATTATTCATCCGTAGAGTTCCCCAATATCTCAAACTACCTGGTGCTGCAGACATCGTTCTACACAGCCACACAGATGAAAACCTGGAAGAGCACGGAGGCATACAACTTTTTATATGGCTGGGTTAAAGATCTGGGGATCAGAACACAAGACAGACGGCAGTAGACAGATCTAAGTGCAGGAAGAGTGTTTATTAGCAGGCATGATACAACCCCGATTCCAAAAAAGTTGGGACAAAGTACAAATTGTAAATAAAAATGGAATGCAATAATTTACAAATCTCAAAAACTGATATTGTATTCACAATAGAACATAGACAACATATCAAATGTCGAAAGTGAGACATTTTGAAATTTCATGCCAAATATTGGCTCATTTGAAATTTCATGACAGCAACACATCTAAAAAAAAATTGGGACGGGGCAATAAGAGGCTGGAAAAGTTAAAGGTACAAAAAAGGAACAGCTGGAGGACCAAATTGCAACTCATTAGGTCAATTGGCAATAGGTCATTAACATGACTGGGTATAAAAAGAGCATCTTGGAGTGGCAGCGGCTCTCGGAAGTAAAGATGGGAAGAGGATCACCAATCCCCCTAATTCTGCGCCGACAAATAGTGGAGCAATATCAGAAAGGAGTTCGACAGTGTAAAATTGCAAAGAGTTTGAACATATCATCATCTACAGTGCATAATATCATCAAAAGATTCAGAGAATCTGGAAGAATCTCTGTGCGTAAGGGTCAAGGCCGGAAAACCATACTGGGTGCCCGTGATCTTCGGGCCCTTAGACGGCACTGCATCACATACAGGCATGCTTCTGTATTGGAAATCACAAAATGGGCTCAGGAATATTTCCAGAGAACATTATCTGTGAATACAATTCACCGTGCCATCCGCCGTTGCCAGCTAAAACTCTATAGTTCAAAGAAGAAGCCGTATCTAAACATGATCCAGAAGCGCAGACGTCTTCTCTGGGCCAAGGCTCATTTAAAATGGACTGTGGCAAAGTGGAAAACTGTTCTGTGGCCAGACGAATCAAAATTTGAAGTTCTTTATGGAAATCAGGGACGCCGTGTCATTCGGACTAAAGAGGAGAAGGACGACCCAAGTTGTTATCAGCGTTCAGTTTAGAAGCCTGCATCTCTGATGGTATGGGGTTGCATTAGTGTGTGTGGCATGGGCAGCTTACACATCTGGAAAGACACCATCAATGCTGAAAGGTATATCCAGGTTCTAGAGCAACATATACTCCCATCCAGATGACGTCTCTTTCAGGGAAGACCTTGCATTTTCCAACATGACAATGCCAAACCACATACTGCATCAATTACAGCATCATGGCTGCGTAGAAGAAGGGTCCGGGTACTGAACTGGCCAGCCTGCAGCCCAGATCTTTCACCCATAGAAAACATTTGGGGCATCATAAAACGGAAGATACGACAAAAAAGACCTAAGACAGTTGAGCAACTAGAATCCTACATTAGACAAGAATGGGTTAACATTCCTATCCCTAAACTTGAGCAACTTGTCTCCTCAGTCCCCAGACGTTTACAGACTGTTGTAAAGAGAAAAGGGGATGTCTCACAGTGGTAAACATGGCCTTGTCCCAACTTTTTTGAGATGTGTTGTTGTCATGAAATTTAAAAATCACCTAATTTTTCTCTTTAAATGATACATTTTCTCAGTTTAAACATTTGATATGTCATCTATGTTCTATTCTGAATAAAATATGGAATTTTGAAACTTCCACATCATTACATTCCATTTTTATTTACAATTTGTACTTTGTCCCAACTTTTTTGGAATCGGGGTTGTATTTACAAAAACAAAACACAAATGAAATCAAAGCAGAATACTTAAACAGCATTATAAACATGGATAGAAACAAACATGACAGTGATAATGATAATACTTTGCAAAGCCTCTGTAAAAACAGCATCCATATCTGCGTGGCTGATTGCACTCAAATCAGTATCAGGTGTTTCCCATAACAATCGAGTCCCAAGAGCGCGCACAGCACACTCCGTGAGTGCGCGTGATCATTCGAGCTGAACCAGACTCAAGTGCGCAAAGATGTGAACATCAAGTGTTCACCTGCTGTGTGACCACAACTTTTAGCTCATGTGTATATGGCCATGCATCGCCGCCAAAATGCCTCATTTTCATCGATAACCTATCGCAAACTGTAGTGTGACCATAGCTTAATGAGGCAGATGTGATGTTGGATGCAACCCAGCAATTGTACACTATGACGAGTAAAAATTAGTTTCAACTTGAAAAAAATTGCGACTCACTAGATGGCACTAGTGGGCCGTGGCCCAGTGGTTGAGAAATACTGCGCTAGGGCGCAATGAGCAATGAGCACACACACATACCCAGAGCAGTGAGCAACTATGCTACAGCACCCAGGAAGCAGTGAGGAGTTAGGTGCCGTGCTCCAGGGCACTTCAGCCATGATACAGAGGGAGGGGAAAGTGGTGTTCATTCACTCAACTCCGCTCACACTGCTAACAGTGAAAGCACTGCTAACTCCGTCCACATTTTTTTCATGCCAGTCCAGGGAATTGAACCGGTGACCTTTAAGCCATAGCTACCCCATGAAAATAAGCACCATTAAAGTGTTGGGGGGGGGGGGGGGGGGGTGTCTTGCAAAAGTACTATAAAGTAAATTTTATATTATTTCACACCTGTTAGCTGATAAGGGCACAAGATTAGTGGATTTGTGTTTGATTTTGACTGTTTTCAGTGAAGTGTATATTTTGTACCTTTAACTACAATACCACTAAATAGTTTCTGTGTTAAACTTTTCAGGTCCTGTCAAAAACAAATAGTGGTATAGTTAAATTTTTATTTCTGTTTTAAACATCAATCCATCCATCCATTATCTGTTGCCGCTTATCCTGCGTAGGGTCACAGACAAGCTGGAGCCTATCCCAGATGACTATGGGTGAGAGGCAGGGTACACCCTGGACAAGTCACCAGGTCATCGCAGGGCTGACACAGAGACAAACAACAATTCACACTCACCATTCACACCTACGGTCAATTTAGAGCCACCAATTAGCCTAACCTGCATGTCTTTGGACTGTGGGGGAAACTGGAGCGCCCGGAGGAAACCCACGCAGACATGGGGAAAACATGCAAACTCCATGCAGAAAGGCCCCGTCAAACCCAAAACCTTCTTGCTATGAGGCAACAGTGCAAACCACTACACCACCATGCCACCCCTGTTTTAAACAATTTAGCATATTTGTTGTACATGACTATAACATCTTCGGTACATTCTTTACTTATACAATAATATATAGTCAGTTATGTAGCCTTCAGCTATATTTTCTTGGTGTATTGTTGTAAATGTTAAATGATATTTTTGTTTGATTTTTTTCTTTAGCTCTTATGGTGTGTTTGTGAAGACTATACTGTTAATAAAGCAACTCTTTATAAACCATCAGTTTAAGACTAAGACCAGTGTATACAAAGGCCTCCTCAATTATGTGCTTCCAACTTTGTGGCAACAGTTTGGAGAAGGCCCATATACGGGTACTGCATACGGTAAATATTCGGCTGGCTTGTGAAGCCATGGCTCAAGTACCTGCTTGGAAATTAATCTTAGAGAGTAGCATCATGTTTTGCAGCCCGTGCAGGGTCAGACTATGGTTTATCAGTGAGTCACCCACACCCAGGGTTCCCAAACACTAAGTGTCAAGTTTAATGACAGCCACCCATTTAGTGCCCCATTGTGTGTTGAAGTCCCACCCTGACACTTCACATTATAATCTTGATGTGCACCATGGATTACAACTGATTGATCAGTCATTAAGTATTTTTTACCCTTACTTTACATTCAAATTAGACAGCCACACACAAAATAATGCAGGTTTAGACATTTTCAGTGCTATATCTGATGGAAATGTTTACATTAATCTATTTTTGAATATATAGTATTAAAAAGTGTAATACAAATGTGATGTGTTCTTTAATAGATGGGAGGTCAATCCTTGATGATCTCCCATGTGATGCTATCCATATTTTTAATGACATGAGCTTGAGTGTTTTATTAATTTGAACCTCAACATTTTCTGCTTATTCTAAAATGCAAGTCCTGTGTAAGCAGTTACATGAGGGTTTTTTTTAACTACATTCTAAAGGGCAGCATGGTGATGCAGTGGTTAACACTGTTGCCTCACAGCAAGCAGATTCTTGGTTTGAACCTGCTGGTCAATCAGGGGCCTTTCTGTATGGAGTTTGCATTTTCTTCTCGTGCTTGTGTGGGTTTCCTCCGGGTGCTCTGGTTTCCTCCTGCAGTCCAAAAACATGCAGATTAGGTCTACTCTAAGGCCCCATCCACACGAGTACGCGGCCTCACCCAATACGCTGTCGTTTTGAAAAAAAATCTCTGTAAACACAGCGTCGTTTCGATTCACTGGAAACGACCCAAACCGCTGTAGTACATATGCCAGGCCTGTATGTGGCGCTGTGACGCCGCCACACCAATACACTAAAACCGGAAGAGAAGCCATGGAGCATGTGTATATAGGTCACGTGCTGTTTACAAAACAAGCTCATAACACAAGAAGTTTTGTTGCTCCTCGCAGTAATATAAAAGCAGAAGGTTTTGTTGTAGCAGCCGTAATAGACTGAGTTGTTTCTGCAGTACGAGCACAAGCCTGTAGTCCGCCGTTGTTGTTGTTATGATGCATCTAGCGGCAGCGGCTGAGGTTAAAGGTTAGAGAGGCGGGACTTATACATCATCGTTTCTGAAAAAATCCGCTTCGCCGTCCAGACGACTCCGGGCTATCTGGCGTTTTAGGATTTTCCCACTCTGGGACCCGTTTTCAAAAAATACCGGTTTCACACCTCAAAAAAGCCAGCTCCGTCTGGACACGGGGCCAAAACGATAAAGTATTTATGCGGATTCGACAAAAACGTACTCATGTGGACGGGGCCTAAATTGCCCATGAGTGTGAATGTCTGTTTGTCTTTCTGTGTTATCCCTGCGATAGACTGGTGAGCTGTCCAGGGTATAACCCGGTGGTTATCTCACCCAGTGTCAGTGTCAGCTGAGATTGGTTCTAGCTCACCCGAGACCCTCAGTAGGATAGAATAGAATAGAATAGAATAGAATAGAATAGAATACCCTTTATTGTAATTTTACAATCAATTGTATAACGAGATTGGAGAGCTTCTCCCTTTCCAGTGCAAAAAAGTAAGTATAAAAAAAACTTAAATCCTAACAAACATTACAAAAATTGAAATAAGTATAAAAATAAGTATAAAAGTGTCTTATATCCAAGTATGAATATGAATATGAATGAGCTATGTACAGAATAAATAATAAATAATTTGTATTGCACAGAATGTGAGAGCAGCAGTGACAGTGACAGATGTTTTGCATAATGTAAACATTATATTTGTGGCTATTGTTGTTTCCTCTCAGAGTTCAGTATGGTGATGGCCCTTGGGAAGAAGCTGTTTTTCATTCTGGTAGTCCTTGTTTTGATACATCTGTAGCACCTCCCAGAAGGAAGCAGCTCAAACAGCTGGGAGGCAGGATGTGAATTGTCCTTGATGATGCTCCGAGCTCTGCTGATGCATCGGGTGGTGTATGTGTCCATCAGGGAGGGGAGAGGGCAGCCGCCAATCCTCTGCGCTGCTGTGACTGTCCTCTGAAGCCTCCCTCTGTCTGCAGCAGTGCAGCTCCCGTACCAGGTGGACAAGCAGTACGTCAGCAGGCTTTCAATGGAGGAGCAGTAGGAGGCCAGCAGCAGCTTCTGGTCTAGGTTGTTCTTCCTGAGGACTCTCAGGAAGTGTAGACGCTGCTGAGCCTTCTTTATAACGGCTGAGATGTTGATTGTCCAGGAGAGGTCATCAGAGATCTGGACTCCCAGGAATCTGAAATCATGGACCCTCTCCACACACTCGCCATTGATGTGGGGTGTGTGTGTGTGTGTCACTTTTCTTCCTCCTGAAGTCCCCAATGATCTCCTTTGTCTTTGTGGTGTTTAGAGCCAGGTTGTTTACTCAGCACCAAGTCGTGAGCCTCTGAACCTCCTCCCTGTAGGCTGTCTCGTCTCCATCTGAGATCAGCCCGACCACTGTGGTGTTGTCAGCAAATTTGATGATCATGTTGTTGTCGTGGACTGGACTGCAGTCGTAGGTGTAGAGACAGTACAGGAGGGGGCTCAGCATGCAGCCCTGTGGTGAACCGGTGCTCAGTGTACGTCTGGAGGAAAAGTGGGGGCCAAGTCTCACAGTCTGGGGCCTGTTGGTCAAAAAGTCCTTAATCCAGGTGCATGTGAGAGGGGGGAGGCCTAGAATGTCCATCTTTGTGATCAGAGTGTCCGGGATGATCATATTAAATGCCGAGCTGTAGTCTACAAAGAGCATTCTTGCATAGCTCTGCTGCTGTTCCAGGTGACTCAACAAGGCGTGCAGAGCTATGGCGATGGCGTTCTCCGTAGATCTTTTTGCCCGGTATGCGAACTGGTGGGGGTCGAGTGTGGGGGGGAGACAGTCTTTGATGTGCTGGAGAATCAGTCTCTCAAAGCACTTCATAATTACCGGGGTGAGGGCAACAGGGCGGTAGTCATTGAGGCTGGCTGTGGGTAACTGTTTTGGGATGGGAATTATTGTGGCTGACTTCAGGCAGGTAGGGATGACTGCTTGGGCCAGCGAGAGGTTGAAGATCCTGCAGAGGATGTGGGACAACTGGTGGCACATGCCCTGAGCACCTTGCCAGGCACTCCGATTGGACTGGCAGCCTTCCTGGGGTTCACTGCCTGGAGCACACGCCTCACCTCCTGCTCTTCTACAATGAATGGAGGGGTGCTGGGATCTGATGGGGGTGGGGGGAGGGCTAGAGCAAGTGAGTGTCGCTGTGGAGATTTGAAGTGAGCAAAGAAGCTATTGAGCTCCTCTGCCAGCGACTTACTCGGGACTCCTGATGTCACATCACCGCTTCTAAAGTTGGTGATGTTCTGTATGCCCTGCCACACCTCTCATGTTATGTTGCTGGCAAGATGAGACTCTATCTTCCTCTTATAGTCCGCTTTGGCTTTTTTAATCCCTTTCTTCAGGTCAGCTTGAGTCGTGCTGTAAAGGGCTCTGTCGACTGACCTGAAGGCAGTGTCGCGGGCCTTGAGGAGTGAGTGAACCTGGCTGGTCATCCAGGGTTTCTGATTTGGAAAGACCCGGATGATTTTGTCCACAGATACAGTTCCTATACAGAACTTGATGTAGTCCAAAACTGTCTCTGTGAATGTTTCCAGGTCCTGATGTTCAAATAGGTCCCAGTTTGTGTGTTGAAGGCAGTCCTGGAGTTCACGGAGTACATTCTCAGGCCAAGTTGTTACAGTCTTTGTGGTGGGCCTGGATCTGCGTCTGAGAGGGGTGTATGCAGGGATGAGCAGCAGGGAAAGATGGTCTGACTGTCCGAGGTGGGGGAGGGGCATGGCGTAACCGTGCTTGATGTTGGAGTACACGTAATCAAGAGTCCTTTCCCCTCTTGTTGGGCACTTCATGTGCTGGTGAAACTTCGGGAGTACAGTCTTAAGATTGGTCTTATTAAAGTCTCCAGCTATAATGTGAACGCCATCAGGGTGGACCCACTGCTGTTCATTGATGGCGTTCAGCAGGAGAGAGAGTGCTGCGCTAGCGTTAGCGTCTGGTGGGATGTAAACAGCGGTGAGAATCACTAAGGTTATCTCTCTCAGGAGAAAATAAGGCCGACATCTTACAGACATGTACTCAATGTCGGGGAACAGTGCTTCGCTATAATACTGCTTTTGTTGCACCAGTCCTCATGCACGTAAATACACAGCCCCCCACCTCTACTTTTGCCGGAGTCCTCAGTCCTATCCCAGCAGTACAGGGAGCGGCCAGCTAGCTGCACGCTAGCATCGGGGATCTTCGGGTTCAGCCAGGTCTCTGTAATAATGAGGGCACAGCAGTCTCGAACGTAGCAATTTCCTGCAAGTTGTAGTTCCAGATCCTCCATCTTGTGGGTGAGAGATATGGTGTTGGTGAGATACAGGCTCGGCAGGGGTGGCTTGTGCGGTTGGTTCCTTAGCCTTAGCAGGAGGCCGGACCTGCGACCTCGCTTCTGCTTCCTCTCCCTCCTTCACCTGCGCCGCTTTCCAGACCCGACAACAAACCACGGAGAATCCGGCGGTCTTGCTAACTCGTCTGGGATGTTGTGGCTGAATTGAAATTCCCTCGAAACGGCAATCTTATGTCGGTAGCCAATATCTATGAGGTCCTGGCGGCTGTAGTGGTGTACCGCCGAAGCGAAAATACACAAAGTCCACAAACAAACATACAAAAAACATAAAAACGCACACTGAAGGGGAGAGCTGTGAGCCGCTGCGTCTGAGAGCGCCGCCTTCAAGGAACAATTGGTTGAGAAACCAATTGTTGAATGGGAAAAATTCAACATAGAGCGGCATAGAAAATGAATGAAGGACTTTGTCCTTTTTTAATATTATAAATTAAAAGCTATGCAGCACTTGCATGTGACGTCACAGCCGATCCAGATTGTGACAGACGCCATCGTGTCGGTCAAACGCCATATTCCGCCTTCTACTTCTACTTCTGGTTCTACTTCTGCTTTTACTTCTACCTTTTCTTCTGGAAAACCCTACTATATACAATTCTACTACAACGGCTGCGGCTACAAGCTCTCCCTACCTGTGCACGTTTTTTATGGTTTTTATGTGTATTTTTGCATGTTGTTCATCTGTACTGAACTTCAATATCCACTACAACCGTATGGACTTACTGGACATTGGTTTCCAGCAGAAAATGATGGTTTGTAGCGATTTCCATCGCATGCACAACATTCCGGACGAGAAAAAAAAACATTCTGGACGAGATAGCGAGACCAGCGGGGTCTCCGTGGATTGTTATTGGAAGCAAAGCGAAGGAGGCGGCGCCGGGAGCGGAAGCAAAAGCGAGGCTACAGGCAGAACCGGCCTGTTGACTAAGCTCAGAAAACAGCTACTCAAATCTCCACTGCCAAGCCTCTACCTCTCCAACGCCAGATCCATGTAAACAAGACGGACGATTTGGAATTACCTTATTCTATTCTATAATCGGCTGGTCAGTGCTATACTCAATACTTAAGTGACTTACCCATCCAGTGAGGATTCTTGTTTACAAGATGCCACATCTGAGTCGCTGACAAATCCTGAATTTCTGTAGAGATAACTGTCCAGAGATTTATAAGCACGCAGTGCTTCACCACTGAACAGCGAGGGAAAGTTAATGAGATAATTATACACGTCCGGGTATTCCGCTGGCAGTTCAAAATCCGGTAGTGAAAACTCCGTCCGGAAAGCCATAAGGGTCACAAATCTGTAGATCGTTTATTTTAGACATATATCTAGTTATCTGTTCATTAGAAAAATGAGCCGTGTAGTCCGTCGGTTGAAATTGATCCATTCTGTACACGAGTGCAGCAGTATTCAGCGGTGTTTTTGACCGACAAGATGGCGGTTGTGTACTTTCCGGTCACGTGACTGCAAGATCTCTATAGATACATTTGTAAACCCTAAATAATAGACACTGCTGTACTGAAGGACATCCTTGCACATGCGCAAACTAGACGCAAGGTGGCAGCGCGCATAAAGCAATGAGACGCTGCAATGTCCTCGATCTTTCTGAAGCAACAGGGTGTGTTGTGAAGTCGGTGGGTCCCCCCCGTTATTAAAGTATGACTGCACATTGTGACCTAAACATTCGCATGTTAAGGCGGTTTACATGGGTGATAGATTAAAGGGTCTACTTTTATTTCTCTTTTAATAATGTTCTGTTTTAATTCAGCTACATTTCAAAGGAATGAGTGCATTCTGAAAGGACAGCCTAGAGACTGAATCAGTAATAGCTGATTACCATATCAGACTCTTATGTCAAGTTAGAAGGCAATGTAAATACAAACAAACAAACAAACAAACAAACAAACAAACAAACAAACAAACAAACAAACAACACATTTCATGAACTGTTCAAACGAATTCTCATTCACTAACGTATAAATCCATGTTACACAGTGTAACAGTGGGTTGATAAGCCAGCTGGTTGTTTTGATGAAAGTATAGATTTTTGCATTTTATATTATTTTGGATGTAGCCTATCCACCCCTATAAGTACAAAGAAAGTTTGGACCTTCAGAAGGTTTATGATTTGGGAAAAAAGTATACATATTAGCATTTTAAAAATTTAGAGATTTTATGCCTGTCTTTCAGTACAACAAAATGTATTGTGGATGTGGAGCATAAAAATCCAATTACCGACTCAAAACCGAATAAAACTGAACAGGTTAAATCTTCTGAAATGACTTAACTGGAGAACCACTCGTCACTTCTGATTGTGCTTTATTTAAACAAAACGATCATTCTGCAACTTCTAATACACACACTTAAATCTTAAAAGCTTGCATTATTTTTCACGGATCAATAACTTTCATGCACTTGAATCATTATCAGTTTGATCATACAGTTCAGTGTTGAGGTGAGGTTATTGATTAATACCCATTACTCAGTGTATCACGGAGTCGATAACCTAATTGTGTATCTCCTAACTACAGGAAAGTAGAAAAAAGATGTTGGTGTAAAAAAAAAAGTTAATAAAATAGTTTTCCCCCCTTTTTGTAGTGGTGGTGGTGGTGGCATAAACTAATCAATTTTGTCTAAATCATAAAAATATTCTCTGTGGCGCGCGGCAAGTCCCGTATCGCTTTAATGTAGCTATAGAAAGGGAGAGGCTGCGCGTGCACGACCCTTCCCTTTGCTCTATGGAGGCGGGAGCGCGCAATGGTGTCTGCTCACACTCGAGTGCGAGTGAACTACCTCCGGATTGCTAAGCATCACACTGAGACGAAAATGTCTCACCTGCGGTCTATCAACAAATATTGTTTTGTTTCCCAGATTAACATAGGAGTATTAACTATGTTTTGGAATAATTCTCCTTACCACCTCTAGATAATTCGCATCATATTTCATCGAGTGTTGCTTTGATTTATTTCCGTACGAGGAGTCGAAGTACTCACGCACAGGTAAGACAGTTTAAAGACTATATGATAACGTGAGATTAAAGTCAAAATTAAGAAACTAAATGTAAAGTTGCATTTGAAAGTAAGTTTTTGGCACTAAACTGGTCCGCATATCAGTACTATCCGGACTCCTTCGTGATGAAATTAGTTAAATTGTGTGAAATATCTTGTCAAGTATTACTACAACTCCTATTTCACGTTAAGTCGCAAAAAAACCCTTGCAATTTAACGTTCTGATAGACTTTTTTTTTCAGCACCACGGATAGCGTGAATGCAGAGCGCGCAGTGTCGCGCGCCTTCACCCTTTTGCGCTCACTGAGCACTTCACCTCCACAAACCTTCTGCTTTTTTAACCTTTACATGGTATAAAGTACAAGATCTTATGACAAAAATATGTTCTACTGCATTCAGTATTACACATGAAATTGAAGCAAGTCGTGCTTTAAGTAGTTCTGTTTACTTTTTCAAAAGTGCATTTACAGTTTCTCTAAACCTTTGCCTCTACACAGCTTCTACATGTGTAGAAACTAATAATATGGTGTAACATGTGGTGCATCATTGTCTTTCAATTTAAAAAAAAACCTTTCCTCAAATTATTGTGGCCATTTAAATTTTGCTTAGACAGTTAGGAACAGTAAACTCATTCCATTGTTTGTACACGTGTTCAATGCAGGTGTGGAAAATGGCGACCAGCTACTCGGTGATCCTTGCCTTGGGGATTGCAGTGATTACCCTTGCAGTGACTGTGCAGTGCTGTCCTATGCAGTGTACTTGCTCAGATAAAAATCTCCATCACCTTGTGGAATGTGCTTACAGAGATCTTCAGCTGGTACCTGAGGGCTTGCCATCCAATGCGACCACTCTTAGCTTTACAGCAAATAAAATCAAAGTGTTGAAATCCCAAAATTTTGTGGCTGTGCCCCAGGTTATATCTCTTTGGCTGGCCCACAATGAAATTGTCACCATTGAGAGAAACACGCTGGCACCAATGGCTCAGTTAAAGAATCTGGACGTAAGCCATAATAAAATAGTAAATTTCCCATGGGAGGACCTTGCTAACCTCACTGCTCTACAGCTGCTGAAAATGAACAACAATGAGATGGTCAGTCTGCCTAAGGACGCTTTCATCAATTCGAAATATCTGCGCACAGTTTGCATCAACAATAACAAGTTTGCTACTATTGCAGAAGGAACTTTTGATGCTCTTATCTCCATGTCACACCTACAGATTTACAACAATCCTTTCACCTGTTCGTGCAAACTGGAGTGGATGAGGGACTGGCTCACTAAGTCTAAAATTTCCATTCCTGACAAGAAGAACATCATATGTGAGGTGCCTGCCCATTTAAAAGGTTTAGAGGTCACTCAGATGCCAAAACTGGTATGTCAAGCTCCAGCTGTTACCATAATCTATCAGGCCCACATTGAAAACGGAGAACTTCATGAGGGGGATAAAGTCATCTTAAACTGTGAAACCAAAGGGAGCCCCAAACCTGATGTTGAGTGGGAAGTATTTGCAGGAAACCAATTATTTAAATTCCCATTGCCCTCAGTTGTTGAAAATAGGGAGGTCCCTATTAATGATGCACCCTCTAATACAAAATTCCTCATCTTTCAAAATGGAACTCTAATCATTCCTAATATGAGCAAAAAAGAAGATGGAAACTATAGCTGTTCTGCTACTAATGACATGGGCAAAGCTGAAGACACAGTGAAACTTGCAGTGGCTACTAAAGATACCACAAACTCTGTGCTGGATGAAAAGAAAGGTCCAACTAGCAATAAGCCTGGCCCAGACAATCCCAAAACCAATGCAATCCCCAACTATGGGAAGTCCCAAATTCCTCCAACTGGAACAACATCCATTAACATTAAAACTGAACTGAATACTTTACAAGTTACTGGTAAGTGTGGAATAAGTGATGGTACACAGTATATATCCAATCATGCATTTAACATGAGCTTGGATGACCTTAAACAGTATACCTTTGACTTTGGGGTGATTGCTTTGGAGGTGTCAGAGACTGAGGCTAAAGTCCAGCTTAATCCTCTACAGATGGCAAATACCAAATCAAATCTTCACCTCAACCAACTCCAAGACCTGGAAACTGTGAATAAGGAACCATTCACTCTTTACCAGCCATCGTCCAAAAAATCTCCAATAAACATGCTGTATGTTTGTGTGAGTACTGGCAATGGACATTCACTTGTTCAGTGGTCCAAGATCGAGGACGGTATCAATACATATCGTTTCCAAGGTTTACGCCCAGGCACTAATTACACTCTGTGTCTCACCTACGGAGACCAGGACTGCCAAGTCCAAGTTGTCTTTACGACAAGGAAGAAAATCCCATCATTGCTTATCATAGTGGTGGTCAGCATTTTCTTGCTGGCTCTGGCCACAGTACCCTTGCTAGGAGCCACCTGCTGTCACTTGTTGTACAAGTATCAAGGGAAGACCTACAAGCTGATTATGAAGACACAGAATGCGGATCAGATGGAAAAGCACATAGCGACAGATTTTGATCCGAGAGCCTCTTTTGTGGGATCAGACAAAAACTTCAATGCAAGTGAGCTTGGTGAGGGAGATGCTGAAGTTGATATGGAGGAAGGAGAAGAAGGAGAAGGAGAAGGTGGGGAAGTCGAGGGCAGTGTGGTGACCGAGTCCATTCCTGAGTCGCAGTCCAAAACACAGGAGGAATTTGAAGTGGGCTCTGAGTATAGTGACAGGTTACCTTTAGGGGCTGAGGCAGTGAATATATCTGAGGAAATAAATGGCAATTATAAAGAGCCGCGCTAAACCCCACAGTGTGTAAACTATTAACCTTTCGACCACATTCCAGTCCAGGTGAATACTGATGAGCACATCACCTTACTATTGTAATACTCTGCAAAGGTGCGTTAACTCTATTTTACCTCAGTTATTTAGCAGTAAATGTACATATTTCATATTGGTTCTTGGGTTTTATAAATGGCCTGTCTATACGAACAAAAGGAATTGATTCCAACACACCTCGCACTGACTTGTGCATTCAACTCAACGTTAAATCCATCATGTGGAAAGACTTAGCTTGTAAGAAAGTGAGAAATTCATCAATTCAGCAGTCACTAATCAAATATCCTTTAACTGAGGGCTTTGGTAAACGTAATCTTGTGTTCACACTGCGCACCGATGTGCATCTGTTATTGTCTAAACCTCGGTGCACAGATTGTTATTATGAAAGGGAATCGTTTCACTTCACAGCATGTGCGGAAAAAAAAGTCGGCTGAAAACCCAAGTCACCTTCAAGTGACATTGTGTGTAATGTGTGACTTCAGAGCTCCTTCAAGGAGCGGGTGCTTAAGACGATTCTCCTCACGCCTTGATGGACTTGACTGAACGTCTCCATTCTCTAGTTTAAGGTAACTTGTTTGTGGCATGTCACACAAGAAGTATTTCCGAGTGTTTTATTAGAATATATAGGACGGTAGATATTCTCAGTGTCGATGTGTGGTGTAAAGCAGTAAAGTGTAAAGATGTCCTCTTTTTTTTTTAAACATGTCTCAACCGTCGCATTTCACCATCAGCCTTTACGCACGTCCCGTCCACTTCCGCTTAGTGAATTGTGTTGAGCTATTCAACTCATATGTTGTGACCCATCTTTTCAAAGATTTTGATATGATTTTATGTACGTGAACTGAATAAAAATACTGATGAATACGTTTGGTTTAGTTCTTGCTAAATGCTAAATTCAGACTGATTTGAATGCATTCTGTTACATACATATCAGAAAATGTGCACTGGGGATTTTATTCACTTGAAACGATGAGCAGAAAGCTAGCGTGGTTTAGACAGCCACTTATTTGATGAAATAGCCTATAAGACACGATCACACAGAGAAAATATTACCGCAAATCATTGCTGGTGTTGTTAAGACAGAAGTTAAAGCATAGAATGAAATAATGCATACGAATTTAAAAATGCAAAGACATTTTTTAAACAGGCGAAAAGATGCAAAGCAATAATTTAAAGGTGTTCTTCAGGACACAACACTGATGTCCGCTCTGGTCTCATCTTGCGTAAAATGCGCACTGGAGTGGCTTCAAACCTCATGTTGCATGTTCCACAGTGTCTTTTACCACTAGTTAAATCCCTGTATATTATGTGAGGGATCTTGGTGTCGTTTTGTTATGAAGAAACGTTTGGAAAAACAAAGAAATGAAGTGCAGGAGGTCGCAGGCTGCAGTGCGCAAACTGGCTCTGATCCGCGACCCGCCTGCAGAGAGTGTGAATGAGCTGAGGTTCCAACAGCACCAGAACATCACCTCTATTCAAAAAAAAAAAAAAAGTCGGAATTTGTCATAAATTCAAGATTAAAAAAAAAAAAGAAAAACGCAAAGTAGCTTAAGACCTGTATTATATTTCGTGCGCCAATAGGCGAGAGCAGTCAGACATGTCGCTCAATTATAGCCTATAATTTCAGAATATTTGAATATATCGCTATTATTTATTAATTTATGCAAAATAACAATGCCTTTTAGGATTGAAAACACGCCTCCAGGTAATGAACTTTATTCATCCTGACAGCGCACTTAGCCTATAGGCCACAGTATGGTATAGTTTCCTTTGTTTAACACAGACTCCACCACAGCATTTCATTTCATTATTGCTCTTATTTATTGATTCATTTTTATTTTCGCAAAGTCGTTTGAATCACAACACAATCTGCTTATTTTTTTCAAATCTGAACAGACTTTTTAACACTATATGCATGACTTGTTTTATTAACTAAAAATAGATTATACTCGATTGTATTAAAAGGTAACATTTTCAAACAAATTCATTTTTAATCTTTCCTCAAAAGTGCCAAGGAGAGGAATGAATAGACAGGGAACGCACATCATGGAAATGAAAAAAAAAAAAGAACAAAAACCTACACACACACACACACACACACACACACACACACACACACACACACACACACACACCCTTGCACAAGTATTTATGTTGGAATTCATTGCCACTGCAAATGTTCTGATATTCCTGCACCAGAAACAACCAAATGAGAAAACAAACAATCACAAAAGAAAGAAAGTGCATCCATCCAGTCAAAAAAAAGGAAACAGTCTTCTTACTGATAATACTTCTTCCTGAGGCACTATAAAAGGTATAAGGACATTTATTCAAGACAAAGTTAATTCCTACACAGACACTAACACTAATATCATTGTTTTTATTATACGTCAATAGCTAATATAATTTAATAAAGACAGAGAGAGAATGTGTTGTCGCTTTTTGTCTATGTTATCAGTCTCAGTTATCAGCCCTTAGATGCAGGTCCCTCTCCCTCTTTGCTGGCTGCTGTGGTGCCGCCCTCCTTTTTGCTGTCTGCTTTGGAGCTCCTTTTGAAAGTCCCGTTTAGGACGCTCTCTGAGCTCTGTCTCTGAAAGTGTTTCCTGGACCCCACCAAGGATGAATTGTTAACTAGTGTGTAGAGGAGATGCCAGTGTCCACGTGTTTTCTTAGCACTGGGTACATTGTTCTCTTTCTTGTTCTGTGAAACCAGTTGAATTCCTGCAACAAAATGGCCAGATAACAACCAACATTAGCTTGCTTTATGCATATGCAGATGTGCAAAAAGGAGTTAAAAGCAATCCTATGGGTATTCATCTCATCTCATTATCCCTAGCTGCTTTATCCTGTTCTACAGGGTCGCAGGCAAGCTGGAGCCTATCCCAGCTGACTACGGGCGAAAGGCGGGGTACACCCTGGACAAGTCGCCAGGTCATCACAGGGCTGACACACAGACACAGACAACCATTCACACTCACATTCACACCTACAGTCAATTTAGAGTCACCAGTTAACCTAACCTGCATGTCTTTGGACTGTGGGGGAAACCGGAGCACCCGGAGGAAACGCATGCGGACACGGGGAGAACATGCAAACTCCACACAGAAAGGCCCTCGCCGGCCACAGGGCTCGAACCTGGACCTTCTTGCTGTTAGGCGACAGCGCTAACCATTACACCACCATGCCACCCCGGGTATTCATCCATCCATTTTCTATATTGCTTATTCTACTGATGATCACAGGTTAGCTGGGTGAGCCCAATCTCTCACCCAGCTGACATTGGGTGAGACTTGTACATCCTGGACAAGTCGTCAATCTATTATGGGGCTAACACAGAGAGACAGACAGCCATTCACGCTCATATTCACAACTATGGGCAATTTTGACTAGATAGTGGACCTGATCTGCATGTCTGGACTGTGAAGCACCTGGAGGAAACCCACACAGACACAGAAACAACATGCAAACTCCACACAAAAAGGATGAGTGGTTAGTGTGAGGTGACAGTGCTAGCCACTGCACCACTTTGCCGCCCCTGTAAGGCTATTCATTTCATGAATCCCCCCCCAAAAAAACAAAACAAAACAAAACCCAAATATGTATAAATATTGCATCATTCTATTTTTTCCCTCTTAAGTCTCACAAAGGGGCTTACAGGAAAAAAAAAAGCATGTATTAGGGAGAAATGGGTTAACAGTAAATCGAACTCTATTATAATGTACATTATAGTGAATGAGGATCATCAGTGCACCGCTGCATCTTAAGGCAGCTATAACGGAATCTTCTGAGTGGAGTTAGGCTATATTGAGCCTGTCATTATCATGCTAAAAATTCAAGCCCTCTGGGTTGCATAAACATGAAACAGTCAATTAGAATGGTCCATCTGTGTAATTCGACAACCTAATGCTCATCTCTACTACACAATAGAACCTTATTCAACAGGAGTTAGGGGAATGACTGGATCTAAATACAAAGATGTCCCATAAATATTTCCAATTTGGGATGCTAAGCAATTTGTAGATGTTTAGGAATTAAAAGAGAGACCTAGAGATTAAACAGAGCTGTGCTCTTCAGAGATGGTGCACTTGCCATCTGCTTTCACTGACAATTTGTTAATTTCGATGGAAGAGAACAGCTGTCATCACGCTCTGTTTCTGTAACTGACTTCCATACAATGGAAAATGGCAAAGATATTTCAACCTTGCCTGATACAAACAGTATAAAAAGAGAGGAAAAAGTATAAACAAAATACCTGTTTATCTGGATGAGACCCTGTTCAGCAGAAATCAGATATTTAAGAGCAACAGTGAGGCCAGATAGACTCATTGAACATTATGGTCCAATTTATACTCACAAATTTAATCAGATAGATGTGTTCGCTTGCTGCGTGCAAGACAGTGTGATGAATCAATTATGTTTCAAACAATGCTGGCCAACTGCCTGGAAATACAGCCTAGATGGCCCAGGAGAAATCAAATACACAGAAACATGGCTTCACTTGTGCACACGGCTAACATTTGTTCACCATGGATCAATTCACCACAGTCCAGCAGCAGAGATACAGTGGAGTTTTTCATAAAACACATTGGATAAAAAAACCCAACCAAACAAAAAATCACCCAAAAGCTGATGTGATCAGATTTTTACCTGTATACTCGATTTCATCACTGCATAGTTAACAACATAACTAATTCAGAAACAATATTCCATAGTGTCTGTGTTCATACTCATTACATTTTATTGTTCATGATAATAAGCATAAGGTATTTTAGTTGCACAGGACCATGTCGAATGTACTGCATTATACAAAGAGCACAAAGGGATTGTATCATTGGTATCACCAACCTTCCTCCGCATTACGTGCCGCATCGCCAGTGCTTTTGTCATGGCTTGGAGACTGTAACAACAACCCGCAGAAGGCCTTCATGACTGGGTGAGACTGACTGACCTCAATCTTTAAATAATGAGCATAGCAGCGATACCCTGCAGAGCAACAGAATGGGGCATGAGTTTAAGTGTGGAAAATGCAATCTACAGACTATCGTACACTATTGTGTCTAGTGGCAATTCCATCTGCACCTTCAATATGTCTGCTTCCCAACTGCACACAGCATTCATCTCAAAAACACCTTACAGATTAAATAGCAATCACTGTCTGGGGAGGATTGAAGTGTCACATACATATGTATACACACACACACACACACACACACACGTTACAGCTTATATATTATTTAAGAAGTCTGTCTGTATGTTGTCATTTTTGCAGAAGAATTATACAAACCTTATACACCATATATATAAATTAGTGACAAAGTGACAAATTAAAGGAAAAACCAATATACAGCAGCTTTAAGGTGTCGATCCACCATGAGCTACCAAGACAAGTTTCAGTGCATCGTGGCATAGATTCTACAAGTTTCTGGAAATGTACTTGGAGGATGACTATTTAACAGTTATTCCATGAAATTGCGTCATACATGAGCTGATAGCCGACGAGGTGTGTAGCGCCGACTTGGCTATAAACCATGTATGATGAGATTGAGTGGAATAACTGTTTTATTCTATCCACATTCACTGGATTTTGAGAAACAGAACATTTTTATTTTTTGCAAAGTTGATAAATAAAAACTTTATACATAACATCTGACAAAATAATTTCTGCTTAGACTGTAAACAAACCAGCAAAATGACAGCAGCAATTTGTGAAAAATGCTATAATAAAAATTCTTAAAAAATAAAAAAGATACGTTCTTACCATCAAATACTTTTATTCCATATTTTGTTGCTTTTTTTGTATTTTTTTTGGGTTTTTGTTTTTGAGTAGAGTTTTTATTTCGTCCTCCGGTGGTTCAGCAACATGCTCCGCCATTTTGTTTTTATCTACTCATGTTATAATTTGATAAATAAAAACTTTATACATAACATCTGACAAAATAATTTCTGCTTAGACTGTAAACAAACCAGCAAAATGACAGCAGCAATTTGTGAAAAATGCTATAATAATAGTTCTTGAAAAATAAAAAAGATACGTTCTTACCATCAAATACTTTTATTCCATATTTTGTTGCTTTTTTTGTATTTTTTGGGGGGTTTTGTTTTCGAGTAGAGTTTTTATTTCGTCCTCCGGTGGTTCAGCAACACGCTCCGCCATTTTGTTTTTCTCTACTCATGTTATATGAGCTGATATCCTAGTAGTAGAGTAGCTAAACAGGGCATGTGATTGCTCATATGCAGTGAATGTGAATAGAATAAAACAGATATTCCCTCAATTGGTGTTTTGATAATGGTGGCAGAGATCCTTGTCAAACATATTTGATCAGAAATCTATAGGTGTTCAACTGGGTTGGGAACTGGTCACTGTGAACGCCAGAGCACATGATTTACATAATTTTTGTACTTATCTAATAATTCACTGAGCCCTAAATGAGGGCTTTAACATCCTGTAAGACAGCACGCTCATCAGGATAGGAATGTTTCATCATAGGATAAAGATGATCAGACATAATAGTAGTAATAATAGTATTGATATGCAGTAATTCTTTGCATTAACAGGTTAGGTGGGTCCAAACCACCTCCCACAGCATAACAGCCGCTGATTTTTCCTTCAATTTCTCAACCCTCTGTATGTATCACTCTCATCTGGCTAAAAACTAAAAAGAAAATAAAGCACTAGAGGAAGACAAGCTGGTTTATCGCTGAGCCAAGCTGCTAATTGCTGGGTTTCACATGACATCATATCCACCTCATTAGTTATTCAGAACATTAGCTGGTGGTCTACCAAAGCTCAGTTGACAAAGCGTTTGTATGAAGGTGCATTGCTTTCATGAAAAATGCCTCACGCTTGCATTGTTTTAGGTTGTTCAAATCGATTAAACCATGAAATTGATAAAAGTTTCTTCAGGGTTCCCCGTGAACTAATAAAAAAAGGGTGAACGAACACAGGATTTCACAAAAAGATGTTGAGAAAGGTGGCTTTTGAACCTCTCACTGAAATCGAAGGGAGCCGAGTCGAAGCATGCTCGAGTTTGCAGTGATCACTTTGTGAAAGGTTGGTATATCCCTCTCAGCTATGTCCTTAGTGTTTTCCAAGTACTTTTCTTGCTATGTGTCGTTATTTTACGGTACTTTTTTTAGTCACAAAGCGCTAAAGTCCCCAGCTGTTTTTTTGGTTCCTCCTCACAAAGTCCATATGCATGAAGGTCACGACAAAATTCTTACCCAGCCATACAGTTACAATGCGCCGTGATCACTTCTCCGTCTTGTTTAACTAAGATCCAGGTCTTTAAAGGGGTTTCTGATGATCTTTGTGAATGATTTCCCTGAGCAATAAGATTGAACACAAGTGAGAATCAAGCAAACTGTTGTTTGTTTACACTTGAACTTGCAGTGCTTTGTTGTAAAGACGTGAACGAAAAGCTTAAAAAAAACATACTTGCACGGGCAAAAACTACAGGATTCATTCGGCAGTGACTTGATACCGAGGTCCTTTACCCAGCCACATACAAAAAAGTTGTAAGCCTCCATACTCTTCTTTCATCTGTTTTGTGTTGCTGTTGGGCAGTTATTAAGCTCGAGGTGTGGACCTGGGTTTTAATCAGGTTTGATTGTCACTTTTATTTTCTGAGCAAGGTGCATTTACAGCTATTCCACTGTCTTCCTGATTAACATACTGTACACATACATGTGTGCACACACTGCCAGAGCTGGGTCAGAACACTACCATGCTGCTTTGTGGGGTGGGGAGGAGGGTTATAATAAAAAAAAAAAAATGACAGTGACAATGGCTTTTCTTTTGTCAATTCAGTTGTGTTTAATTTCATAACATTCTACCAGGTGTTTATTCTACAGGTTCTACAAACTAGTCAGCAAATGCAGTTGGTTGTTTCAGAGGCATTAGGTTTTGTAAGCGTTGTGCCAATAATACAACAATGCATTGACAGAAAATGCACTTTTAATACTGAAGTATTTTTAAAAGCAAATACTTCAGTACTTTAACTTAAGTAAAAATTTGACTGTACAACTTTCACTTGTACCGGAGTAACATTAGACCAGTGGGATCTGTACTTTGACTTAAGTAATGAAGTTGGGTCCTTTGTCCACCTCTGGCTAGTCGTTTGCACTAAGGCAGCTGTTTAGACCACCAGCTATTTCACTTCCGGTAAAACCGCTAAGAAAAGTCACGTGACTGAAACCCAGCAATACAATCTGATGTACCTGTGTCAAAAGCTTCCACATTGCGGTTGAGAAGGCTGATGTCCATGCGGCCCAAATGGACAATATTAAAAAGAGCTGTGATGACCAACCTCCAAATTCCCACCAACACACCCACCAGTACATTGACAGGAAATAGCAGGTAGGTCAGAAGGAACAGACATCCCCTACAGAGACCAGCAAAAGACATTTACTTTTTAAGGTAGAATTAAACAGAATCAACAGGGTGTCTGCAGATATTGTCCAATCAAATGCAATACTTTTAAAGACTTTTACAAAGTCACTTTATGAAAAACAAACACAAAAAACCTAATTAAATTTAATTTTATCCCATATATAGAAAAACGTCAAAATAAATGCCATGTACAATTATTATGCAGCAACAAAAGGAAAAAAATTACAACATATTCCACCAAAGTGTGTTTAAAAAGTATTTCTGTAGCAGAGAATGGTGTCATCTATATTCAACATATGTTCATCATCTGGTCGCTAACAATAGCGTTGGTTTAATGCATGTTCCTGCCTCGTGCAAATAATCTGTATTATCAAAAGAAAATTCAAATTTATAGGCCTATGAAAACACATAAAATGGTGCCAGGTTAAAAATATCCATCCATCCATAACCGCTTATCCTGTGTAGGGTCGCAGGCAAGCTGGAGCCTATCCCATCTGACTATGGGCGAGAGGCGGGGTACACCCTGGACAAGTCTCCAGATCATCGCAGGGCTGACACATAGAGACAAACAACCATTCACACTCACACTCACACCTACGGTCAATTTAGAGCCACCAATTAGCCTAACCTGCATGTCTTTGGACTGTGGGGGAAACCGGAGCACCCGGAGGAAACCCACGCAGACACAGGGAGAACATGCAAACTCCACACAGAAAGGCCCCCATTGCCCACTGGGCTCAAACCCAGAACCTTCTTGCTGTGAGGCGACAATGCTAACCACTACACCACCATGCCACCCAGGTTAAAAATATTTGTAGCTTAAAATCGAAGACAATATACACTTGAATTTAAGAAAATTCAACACATTAAGTTACTTATAAATTGTGGTTTCAGATAAAGTTGAGACAACATGCAATAGTTTAATAGTTATAAAAAAGACCATCCTTCTAACTGAAAGCTACATTATTTCATACTGGGCATGGAATGTCCTTACCTGTTAGTTAAGTCTTGTGTTCCAGCTTCCTTTTTAATGAAGAAGAACCTGGATGCAAGGTGCTGGATAAGCACAGTCAGTAACAACATCAGCCAGAATGGCCTGGACATGGAGACACAGCATGGAAGAGAGGATTGGTTTTAAACAGCATTTCTTTACATGCTGTAGTTTATAGATTAGGAAGTGAGCTTGAGTAGTGCACTTCAGGATAGTGTCATGACCCTGGACATAGTGTGGAGACAGAAGAGACTAACAGCTCAAAATCACTGACCAGTACTATGAGGATGTATTATAATCATCCTCATCGACAGTGATGTCAAACTGTACTCACCACATTCTGCCAATGATGTGGAAGAACAAAAGATTCTTTCCATATAAGATGGGAATGATGATGAAGAACACAGCAAACAGAAAGCAAATGAAGAACACCAGAGTCTGAATGACCATGCCTGGATGAGAACAGACACAGAGAGGTATATTATTACACATATACATTATTTGATAGATGTAGGAAAGAATGGGTTATATTAGTGGATGAGTTAGAAATTCATGCTTAAAGATCTGATGACACGTTTTTGACATCTTTGGCGATGTTTTATAACATAAAAAGTAATTCCCGATGATCCATATATTCATTCACGAAGGTGCCTATTTTACAAGTTATGATTAAAAAACGCGGCTATTTGGGCAAATTTGACGGGGCTGCAGCACCCAGGAGATGAAAGAGGAGGAGGGGCTATATGACATCAGCGAAAGAATCTTCCTCCTCACTTACCAGTTTGTTGTTGATGCGACAGGTGTTCAGTTTGTCATTATTAGTATTATTATTATACATTATACATTATATATATATATATATATATATATATATATATATATATATATATATATATATATATATATATAGTTATTATGCCTTCGTGTTGTGTTGCTGACTTTTGCTCCAAAACCCACAAGGATGGGGTAAGTTTATTCAAGTTTCCCAGAGATCCCGAGGTGCATGCGAAGTGGGTGAAGCAAGTCAGGCGCACTCGTGACAAGTGGGAGCCCTCACCAACATCTGTCCTGTGCTCTGAACACTTCGATTTGGATTGTTTTGACACCCGTCCCAGCTTAAAAGAATCTCTTGGGTGTGCAGTTCAGCACAAACGTGTGTTACTACCATCAGCAGTGCCTACAGTATTCCGGAGGGGGTCTACTAGTAGCTATGCCGGATCCAGCAGTCGCCTGGATATTTTGCTTCATTCAAGGATAAAACTAAGAAGCCATAAACTAGAAGACGTGCCTGCCAATATTATCCTAAATGTATCACGGATCAGGCATAGTCGTAAGCTTACTATGTTAGCCGTTTGCATGCTCCATTAGGAACTATGTATTCAGTGTAGCATACGCCTTACATGATATAAGCAGTGTTTACACATGCAAGACAACAATACACAATATTAAAATATTGATTCCGTAACATTTTGAACAAATATGGGTTGACCTACCAATCCTTGTTATCCAACCTTGTGGTGTTCGTCAATGCTGGGCTGTCTGCCTGTCCGCTGTCCATCTCGGAGTTGGAGTCACTCTCAAATTGGTGCACAGTAAAGGCCAATTTATGCTGACAACCCAGTCCTCGCAGATAGCGTCGCAGACAGTGTCTGCGTAGCCCCCCCACCTTCGCAGATGCTCTGCGCGCACCTCCCAAAAATTGTGACCACCGCAGAAGCCTTGCAGACAGCGTTGCAGACAAGAAGGCTCTGATTGGTCCACTCTACATCCGCTGTACACGCACTTCCGCTTCCCTACTTTCCCGGTTTGTTTTGTTTTCACGACCGCCATTTTTAAAAACACGAGCGAAGATGGAGCAGCATGAAGAGCAGTTGATCGAGGAAGTGAGGAAGTACATACATCTATATGACTCCAGTTCTAGTCATTATAAGTAACCGGAGGATAAACACTCCACTAACCACACCCACCAACTACTCCTAGCGATTTCGCGACTTCGCGCCCCCTTGCGTTGTGGCAGTGAATAACATCGCGCACGCCTATTACTCCCTGCTCAACAATAAATTACAACTGTCTGTGAAAAGCTATCTGCGAAAGCCTTGTCGCAAGAGCATGCAGAGGCCTTAACAGGTTCAAACCTGTACGGTTGGATGCACCCGTGTTCGTCATCACTAGATTCTTCCGATCTATCCCACTCACAACACAATTCTAGACTCCCAGAAGAGGAAGAGCTAGCACTAGAGAGTTCACCGGCGTTTTCATGCACCATTTCCATTGAGTAGAACCAGAGTAGAACAGCCAGTGAACCGCAGCGTGTTCTTCCGCTGACGTCACAGCATGGCCGCGAGCCACGGACCCAGTTTTCTTGCGCTGTGCAATTAAAAGTTGGATATTCATGTAACAACAGCTTCTTTTCATGTAATTATAACAGAAATCTAACATGTTTGCCATGTTGTATAGTTTATTTAAGAAATTGCATAGAGTCATGTTCGTGTCATCAGATCTTTAAACGGGCAATTCCATGTAAATGTCAACCTCACCATGCGAAAATAAAGCAACATGTAATACATCAAAACCACTCCCAGAGATATCACCTAGGCCTGTATTTTACAGATGTGAATAAGTTGAACCAATTTGTAACTAACCTAATATGTCCCTGTCAGTCTTTCTTTCTTATAATGTAAAACCCAAGCTAAAGTCAACTTTGATCATGTACAATTCTGTATTATTGCCACAAGCCACAGAAATGTATGCTAAAATCCACAAAACAGCAAAACAATGGCCATCCTAAATACTATTTAAGAATTTTGATAGTTTTAGCTGATATTTAGAGAGTTTTTCAAAGGGTTATGGTGGTTAAATTGCTGATTTTCTAAACATATGCCATGTCTATTTCAGACGCGTCACATCCATAACGGAATTTCGTCACATCCATAACGCTGACTTTTCCTTCCGAAACTCTGCATGAAATACAAAATATTTTAAACAAAGATTTTTTAATATTCACCTTGGACCCCTCTATCAAATGGATATCTCCATTTCGACATTAGGTTTACAATTTCACAGAGTTTGATAAAAACGTACAGTCACCCAAGAAAAGTGATACTTTTTCTGTCACATCCATAACGCATCTTTTATTGGCATTTTCTGGCATGCCCTAGATGTACTATGGGAATTGTTCTTGTTCTATCACTTCTCCAGTATGGTACAGCCTTAAAATATGCAACACCTGTTTAAATACTGGGAGACAATAAAACATGCACTGGGTCATTTGTTGCCATTTTGAGTTCAAGTGTCACGTCCATAACGCTGGAATTGCTCAAACCCTAGTTCCAGACTTACTTTTCTCAACCTAGTGAAGACAAATCTTTCAAACTAACTTGACAGTATTTACAGAATAATTCATAGTAAATACAGAAAATTATGCTCCAAGATAAATAATAAATAATATGTTGGGACTCAAGGGGTTAACATGAAATTGATGAAAACATTTTTTTATACAAAAACATTCTTCATATGAAAATAAAATAACATGACCCTTCCAACTGGAAAGAGAGGGGGGAAAAAGAATGCTTACAAAAATCTAGAGTTAAATTTACCCAGACAAATAAATGCGGCTTGGTAGCTGGTATAGCCCATCCAGCACACCAGGGCAGGACGTGATGGTCTTATGTTCCTCTGGCAGTTATACACATTGTAGATATCCCCTCTGTACAGCCCCCTCAGATTGGACCTGAATTCACAAATATGTAATTTTAGGAGTTAAAAAGAGTCCTGCTGTATGAGGAATATAATGAGGATGTATGAAGCAATTTGAATGAAAATTGCTGTGATACAATTAAAACAGACTCAATTTGAGAACCCATTATTTTTAGCTTGTAGTTTGTAAATTAGGGTCAAATAAAGTCTGCTCCCACTGGCAGTAATTGTTATCACTGAGAACACAATACCTTCCACTATTAGTTCTCTCTCTCTCTCTCTCTCTCTCTCTCTCTCTCTCTCTCCCCCCTCTCTCTTTGAGAGAGAAGAGAGAGAAAGATGCACTCATGTATGAGAATATAGCATTTCTGTGACAAGTAAATATTATATGCATTTTTGCCATACCTGTGCAAGACCATGGACCTCATAAACATGATCAAATTAACCAAGCAGGTCAGGGTTACTGCTGAGACATAGCATACTGAAACAACAAAAAACACACAGAGACCACACTCTCAGCACTTTTCACTGCTGTCTGATTAGCAAGTAAGCTCTGCTATGGTCCATCAATCTGCTCTGCTGACTCCATCACTATTCTCCAATTGTAATTTGTGTATGTGGGCTCACGCATGTTTTTGGGCACACAGTATAGATTTACACAGGTATATATAAGGAGGAGAGGGACAGTGGATTTATAGGCTAAGCAATGGATCCTTTACAGGCTTCTGAGCAATATATATATATATATATATATATATATATATATATATATCATATCATCTCATTATCTCTAGCCGCTTTATCCTTCTACAGGGTCGCAGGCAAGCTGGAGCCTATTCCAGCTGACTACGGGTGAAAGGCGGGGTACACCCTGGACAAGTCGCCAGGTCATCACAGGGCTGACACATAGAAACAGACAACCATTCACACTCACATTCACACCTACGGTCAATTTAGAGTCACCAGTTAACCTAACCTGCATGTCTTTGGACTGTGGGGGAAACCAGAGCACCCGGAGGAAACCCACACAGACACGGGGATAACATGCAAACTCCACACAGAAAGGCCCTCGCCGGCCACGGGGCTCGAACCTGGACCTTCTTGCTGTGAGGAGACAGCGCTAACCACTACACCACCGTGCCGCCCTATATATATATATATATATATATATATATATATATATATATATATATATTTTTTTTCAGTTGGCAGGAAGCTTAATATAATTAGACTACAGGCAGCTTCCTCTGCTGAGCACAGAAGCCTCTGAGTCAGTGAGAGTGTATCCTGAATGGCTTCTCAGTTATACGGTGGAGTTAACATACTCAACAATACCAAATATCAAAAATGAAAAAAAAAGTATTAAAGCAGCAGTGAGGAAATGGTCAAATTTGACATGACAGCTCTGATTTTCTGAACAGTCTGCATGCAAAGCCAGTCCGGTAATTTTTTTTTTCCATGAAAGATTCAGAATCATTCTGAACTTACCCTCAACACACCACATGTAGTACACGACTATCTTAACCACCTCTTTCCGATCATCTGACAGAATTATATTAAAACCAGCCAGGAGAAATGCAATGTCTTCGTTCACTCCTTTTCGGACAATCTGGAGAGTGGGCACTACTCCAATGACCAGCAAGAGGGCCATCTGATAGAACATGTGCAAACAGCATATAATTAGGCATGTAGTAATCCTACAGTAAATAATACAAATGTCTTTACTAGGGAGTTAGAAAAATACACACCTGATAAAGAGCAATAGATGCAACAACCAGAGAGATGGCTAACTTCAGAGGGAACCTAAATACTGGAGAAAAAAAACAAACAAAAAAAATTAATAAAATTATGACTAAGCAGACATTACCACCTAACACTAGCA
This sequence comes from Neoarius graeffei, assembly GCF_027579695.1. Lineage (NCBI taxonomy): Eukaryota > Metazoa > Chordata > Actinopteri > Siluriformes > Ariidae > Neoarius > Neoarius graeffei. Next base: position 72,579,012 of record NC_083570.1, read on the forward strand.
TACGTAAAAAGTGGTAGTTACCCTCTTTAGGTGTGTATATGTAAGACTTGAATGCGTAAGTGATTCTTTCAACCAGCTTGGGTCTAGAGCTGCTTGAACTGAAAAAGAAGAACACAAATAAGGACAATCATGTAGCTATTAAGTTGAGAATTATCACATCCATCCCTTTTCCAGCAGTTAAATAAGGCTCATAGTACAACCTCATTTCCAAAAATTTGGGACACTGTGTAAAATATAATTTAAAACAGAATGCAAGGATTTGCAAATCACTGAACCCCTATAGATCATTGAAAACATTACAAAGACAACATATCAAATGCTGAAACTGAGAAATTTTATTGTTGGTTGAAAAAAAAATGCTGATTTTGAAGTTTATGTCAGCAACACATTTCAAAAAATTTGGGACAGGGGCATGTTTACCAATGTGTTGCATCAACTCTTTTTAAAAAAATTTTATTTTAACAACATTCTGTAAACATTTGGGAACTGAGGAGTGCCGAGTTTCCCAAAAGCATTGTCGCACAAAGATCATTGTTAAATGGTAGAGCAAGTAGCACAATGAACACTCTCGCTCTTAGTTAAGATGCTCTTAGCATTAAGAGGTTTTTGGGAAACTCGCCAGTGATCAGTTGATGTAGTTCTGAAAGAGAAAATCATCCTGTTCTTGCCTGATATAGGATTTCAGCTGCTCAACAGTTCGGGATCTCCTTTGTCATATTTTTCATTTCATATAATGTGCCAAATGATTGCAGGCAGGCCAGTTTAGCACCCAGACTCTTTTACCATGCAGTTGTAATACATGCAGAATGGAATTGTCTTGCTGAAATAAGCAAGGCCTTCCCTGAAAAAGATGTCATCTGGATGGCATCATGTTGCTTTAAAACCTGTACATATCATTCAGCGTTAATGGTGCCTTCGCAAATGTGCAACCTGTGCCATTCCATGTGCAATAATGCCCCTCATACCATCACAGATTCTGGCTTTTGAACTGTGCACTAATAACAAGCTGGATGACCCCTCTCCTCTTTAGCCTGGAGGACATGGTGTCCATAATTTCTTAAATGAATTTAAATTTTGATTTGTCAGACCACAGAACAGTTTTCCAGTTTACCTACAGTAAGTCCATCATAAATGAGCTCAGGCCCAAAGAAGGTGGCAGTGTTTCTGGATACTGTTCATATATATTTTCTTCATGGTAGAATTTTAACTTGCATTTGTGGCTGCAATGACAAACTGTGTTCACAGATGATGGTTTTCAGAAGTCTTTCTGAGCCCATGCAGTGATTTCTACTACAGAGTTTTTAATGCAGCGTCACCTGAGGACTTGAAGATCACAGACATCCAATATTGGTTTTCGGCCTTGTCTCTTGCATAGAGAGATTTCTCTGGGTGTTCTGAATCTTTTACTGATATTATGTACCATAGATTATGAACTATAGTTCTCCAAATTCTTTGGAATGTTACACTGAGTAACGTTATTCTTAAATTGTTGCACTGTTTGCCCACACAGTCTTTTACAGAGTGGTGAACCCCTCTCCATAGCTTCTCTGGGATGCTCTTTTTATACCCAATCATCTAACTGACTTGTTGCCAATTAACCTCACTAATTGTGAGATGTTTCACGAGGTGGTGTTTTTTTTTTAAGCATTACACAACTTTTCCAGTCTTCTGTTCGACATGTCCCAACTTTTTTGAATCATGTTGCTGGCATTAAATTCAAAATGAGCATCTCATCTCATTATCTCTAGCCGCTTTATCCTGTCCTACAGGGTCGCGGGCAAGCTGGAGCCTATCCCAGCTGACTACGGGCGAAAGGCGGGGTATACCCTGGACAAGTCGCCAGGTCATCACAGGGCTGACACATAGACACAGACAACCATTCACACTCACGGTCAATTTAGAGTCACCAGTTAACCTAACCTGCATGTCTTTGGACTGTGGGGGAAACCGGAGCACCCAGAGGAAACCCACGCAGACACGGGGAGAACATGCAAACTCCGCACAGGAAGGCCCTCGCCGGCCATGGGGCTCGAACCCGGACCTTCTTGCTGTGAGGCGACAGCGCTAACCACTGCACCACCATGCCGCCCCAAAATGAGCATATTCATCTCATCTCATTATCTGTAGCCGCTTTATCCTTCTACAGGGTCGCAGGCAAGCTGGAGCCTATCCCAGCTGACTACGGGCGAAAGGCGGGGTGCACCCTGGACAAGTCGCCAGGTCATCACAGGGCTGACACATAGACACAGACAACCATTCACACTCACACCTACGGTCAATTTAGAGTCACCAGTTAACCTAACCTGCATGTCTTTGGACTGTGGGGGAAACCGGAGCACCCGGAGGAAACCCACGCGGACATGGGGAGAACATGCAAACTCCGTACAGAAAGGCCCTCGCCGGCCCCAGGGCTCGAACCCAGGACCTTCTTGCTGTGAGGCGACAGCGCTAACCACTACACCACCGTGCCGCCCCAAAATGAGCATATTAAAAAAATAAATAAAATTGCTAATCATTAGTGCAAACAAACTTTCCATGAACTGGACATTTCCACAAGGTGACAATCAAATGGCAAGACTGCTCATTTATAATTTTCTGCTCATTCGATTTGCTTTGTTACAGAGTTTATATTATTTTGTTAATGCAGCCTACATTACCACTAATTATCACACTCAAAAGAACATCACTTCATGTAAAATGAATAGCCACAATCCTGTTAAGTTGGGTTGTTGTATGATTTGCCTGAATTACAGTGTGGTTATTCAGACTGAAAAATCACTTCCACATAGACAATAGCCATCAGATTTCACATATTGTCCCAAGCTGATTAGTGGAAGAGGTGAGTTATTGTCGAGATGTTTTGCTCTAGACCAAAAAAAAAAACTTCTTTTTTTCAGCTATCAGTCCACTGAAAGATGTGTGGGTGGAAGAGAGGAACCAGCAGTTATACATGCCGTAAAGTGTAAAACTACACACCCATGAATTATAGATACAGGTATGAAAATGACTCCAATTTGATTCAAATTCATCAGATAAATAGATTTTTGCATTCACACAGCTCTGACAAAAAATAAGATCTTGGTCACATTCAGCCAAACAATACAACAAGTATTTCACACGTTCAAGTTGCATTGTGAATATATTTGATTAGCTACTGTATCTTAGCAAAGATGATCCCTTTATATGATTCATTTTATAGAAAACATCTGAACAATCCTCAATAAGTCAGGTTCCTTAATCTTATTTACATACTCTTTGTGATATTTAGCTACAAGTTGGTTAACAGAAAATATTGCATAGCCCACACCATCTAACCTGGCCTGAGATGCTTTCTTCTTTTTGAGGATGTTCTTTACATAGTCTGTGTAGTAGCTGTTCTTTAGGTCCTGTGAGACAAAATTAAAATAAATCAACAGGAAATCAACTAATTTACTGTAACACATGCCTTCACATGACATTTATTTACAAGGTGCCGATTGCAATCTAAATTTATTTAATCAAATATAGTCATGAGTTCTAATTTAAAAGGTGATTAAGAAAAGATATTTGCCATCAGCTGCATCCTACCATGTACATTTTTGCAAAGAATAGCCTAATAAGAGCACCATTGTTCTGTATCTGTGGGAAAGTAACACAATGCCTGTTTAATCTACTCTGGCACGGACCAGAACACAATCCCAGAAAGCTGCTTATTATGATTAGGCAGTGGAATGACATTCTGGTGATTACACACAGTTTTACACCTTGCACTGTGGTTAATAATTAAGCTGTATTATTTATGATTATGAACTTACGTGCTTATGTTTTTCACATGTCCACAGGCAGTGAAATCAGGAAAACACAGCTCTTACAAATGTACTTGTCTGAGAGAGCTCAAATGCCACCATGACAAATTCTAGGCCTCAAATATGCATGACACGTTTTTTTAATCCCACAAAAACACTCAGTCTGGTCCCAGGCCATTTACACATCAGTGGCAATGCACACACCCACCTCAAAGGGATCGCTTTTCTCTTTTCCTTTAAAGCCCTTAAAAAGGAGAAGAGGATACTGGAAACTGAGAAATGCCAAACAGGCAATCTCTGGCAGGCTGCTCAACAGGGAATGATACTTATATATCTGCAGAGGACAAACAGAAGAAATAACATCAACAAATGTCTTACTTTTATATACCTTGGGCTAAGAATAGTTTGAGCTTCTCAAATGCATTATAATTTTTATTAAGCAAATTGCTTATTGCAAATCCTGATTATTGCACGTCTTACTTATTCTAGTTCTTTAAAAATAATAAAACTGACAAGGACCACAAGCCTATTTACACAATCATCTGTTTAGTTTACATCTTTTACTTATTTATTTAGCCTTTTTGGATTAGCTAGAGCGGGCGGCACGGTGGTGTAGTGGTTAGCGCTGTCGCCTCACAGCAAGAAGGTCCGGGTTCGAGCCCCGTGGCCAGCGAGGGCCTTTCTGTGCGGAGTTTGCATGTTCTCCCTGTGTCTGCGTGGGTTTCCTCCGGGTGCTCCGGTTTCCCCCACAGTCCAAAGACATGCAGGTTAGGTTAACTGGTGACTCTAAATTGACCGTAGGTGTGAATGTGAGTGTGAATGGTTGTCTGTGTCTATGTGTCAGCCCTGTGATGACCTGGCGACTTGTCCAGGGTGTACCCTGCCTTTCGCCCGTAGTCAGCTGGGATAGGCTCCAGCTTGCCTGCGACCCTGTAGAACAGGATAAAGCGGCTAGAGATAATGAGATGAATGAGATGGGATTAGCTAGATTAGATTCTGCCAGAAACAACAATGATTGACAAATACACTGCAGCTGACTTGAAGGTAGAACAAATAATTGTATGTCTTCATTAAGAACATTCATTAAGAATGCAATAAACAATTGAGGTAATAGAGTGAAGAAATTATAGATCCTGTTTATTACAGTGCAAGAAGGAGGTCTGAATCTGACACCATTCAGATTCACCAAAAAACATGAGTTGGAAAGGATACCTGACCACAAATCCCAACATAATCCACTTCTCGCTAACCTGAGATTCACTAGATTCTGTCAGATGAACATCTTACATAATGTTGTAAAGATAATAACATCAACTCAACCATTAACAACGCCAAGACAAATTCAGAGAACCAACTTGTGGTGTTTTGGGGCAGTCGACTTTATGCCAGATGAGGATGCCCAGATGTGTCCAAGACAACAGAGTGCCCAGCACATAGCCGACCATGATGTGGAGGGTACCACAAGCCAGCAAGGGGTAATACAAAGCAGGGTAGTAGAACAGAGCAAGGATCAGCCAATACTCTGAGAAAATCAATAACAAATAACAAATGAATACCATTTGTTTGACAGTTTCGCACAAAAATGTTGGTACATTTGTTATCTTTAATGCAAGTTACACTATTAGTTAAACCTATGAGAAACATAGATAATAAATCTAGGAATATGTTCAGTAACATAACTATGTGTATCAGTGCAGTTGTTCAAAGAGCCAGGTAAGGAGTCATTAGTCATCCTCTCATGTGAATAGAGCCTGTTTTTGGATAGGGGCCATTTTGTGAAAAAGTAAAGTTCATTTGATAGTTCCCGTGCAGACATGACTCACTTTGCCTCTGGTTCATATCATCGTTACCAGTTATGTTTCCCAACTTCCTTGGTGGTCTCAAACATTAACAGAAGGGTCACTTGAACTATGATTGTTTCCAATCCCACAAACATTATTTTATATTAACATCAAACTATGAAGAATCCTGACAGCTATCTTGTTCAATAAGGATGACTCCCCATACCTTTGTTTTGTGCATCCTTGGTAAAGGGCAGTGGGCTTGGGGATAGAACCAGTCTAACAAGCCTGCAGAAAAGGACTCCAAACACAGCCACAGACAATGCTTTGTGCTGTGTATGCTCTAAAAAATTCACAGGGCTTGAGAAAGAAAAGGAATGTTGAGTCATAGATACGATAATAAAGAAATGAACCAATAGCTCATTTGGATTTAAAAACAGTTCATTTATTTCAGTTCAATGTAAAGTAAGTATGATGTTGAAGAAGGTCATTGCTTTGACCACTCTGAGCTCACCCGAGTAAAGCTGGAATTCCTTTTAGACCGCCTACAACTTTCTGCCGCCTTGCCAACATCACCAGGATCAGCATGACCACAAACTACACAGATAGACAGAAGAGGAAAATCTTGAGCAATCTACTCCTGCCAAAATCCAATCATAACCCACCTTTGAACTAATTGCTCTATTGCTTCCCATTTCAAATTAAAATAACAGGCCTTCATCAGAGGAAAAGAAAATAGATTCTTCTTCAAAACAAGGTCATGTGATGTGGCTCTGTCCTCCATTAATCAAGTTCAATGAACAGTGGACTGGGATCGGTGACCTGCCATGACCTATCACAGGACTATCCAGAGCCTCAAAAGCATGCTAGGGGTTGGCCTGACCCTACCACATGGACAATCACATTTATAAAAAAACATCAAATATGCTAGAATGACGGCTGTGACCTCGTGTCAGTAGGAAGCCCAGGAACTATGCATTATAAGTGATAACCACTTCTAATGTTTCCTTTTAGGTTTTACATGATTGGCCCACCCAAATAGCAACATGCTAAATATTTGCTAAACTTGGAAACCAAAATGTATTATTTTATTCCTTGTTCTATAATCAGCTTCCAATGACAGGGTTATTTTATAGAAGAAAGACATCAAACACAAGGATGAATAAAGCATATTAAAAGAAAAAAACATTATATACAGTAGTGCTTGAAAGTTTGTGAACACTTTAGAATTTTCTATATTTCTGCATAAATATGACCTAAAACGTCATCAGATCTTCACACAAGTCCTAAAAGTAGATAAAGAGAACCCAGTTAAACAAATGAGACAAAAATATTATACTTGGTCATTTATTTATTGAGGAAAATGATCCAATATTACATATCTGTGAGTGGCAAAAGTATGTGAACCTCTAGGATTAGCAGTTAATTTGAAGGAGAAATTAGAGTCAGGTGTTTTCAATCAGTGAGCTGACAATCAGGTGTGAGTGGGCACCCTGTTTAATTTAAAGAACAGGGATCTATCAAAGTCTGATCTTCACAACAATGAATTCTGAATTTTACCAGCAAGTTCTAAAGGAAAATGTCAGGACATCTGTCCATGAACTGAATCTCAACAGAAGGTGGGTCATGCAGCAAGACAACGACCCTAAGCACACAAGTCATTCTACCAAAGAATAGTTAAAGAAGAATAAAGTTAATGTTTTGGAATGGCCAAGTCAAAGTCCTGACCTTAATCCAATCGAAATGTTGTGGAAGGACCTGAAGTGAGCAGTTCATGTGAGGAAACCCACCAACATCCCAGAGTTGAAGCTGTTCCGTATGGAGGAATGGGCTAAAATTTCTCCAAGCTGGTGTGCAGGACTGATCAACAGTCCTGCACACCTGGGGATAGATTAGGGATAAAATTAGCTCATGTTTTAAGTCGTTCAAATTCTGTAAAGCTGCTTTGTGACAATGTTTATTGTTAAAAGCGCTATACAAATAAACTTGACTTGACTTACCAGAAGCATTTAGTTGCAGTTACTGCTGCACAAGGGGGTCACACCAGATACTGAAAGCAAAGGTTCACATACTTTTGCCACTCACAGATATGTAATATTGGATCATTTTCCTCAATAAATAAATGACCAAATATAATATTTTTGTCTCATTTGTTTAACTGGGTTCTCTTTATCTACTTTTAGGACTTGTGTGAAAATCTGATGATGTTTTAGGTCATATTTATGCAGAAATATAGACAATTCTAAAGTGTTCACAAACTTTCAAGCACCACTGTCGGTGTGTGAATGTGAAGGATCAGAGATTTTATCTCAGACAAGACTCACAGATATGGCTGTGATGCATATGTAGGAGAGACTTTCATCAGCTTTTGAGTCACATGGTGGGATAACTCTGGAAATTTCACAAAAACAAAGTATTTATCATAAGCTGCTGTGATCCAAGCTGCTTACGCAGAACCCTGGGGAGCAAACCTCCCTTTCCTCTTAGCCGTGCTAAACTTTAACTGCTTGACCATTCTAAGCCTGAATTGTACATTTAACTGATACACAAAGCAACTGAGGTTAAACTATACCTTACATTTCCAAATTGCTGGGATGAGCAAAAAATGAATTAAACTAAAACAATGACAAAAGGAGCTGTGTAAATACTTAGACTACTCATACAATGAATTATATTAGGAATGGTTGAGATGAAACTAATGTACAACATGAATATTTGGAGTCTCGTATTGAGGACGCAAACAGTATATTCAAGTATAAATCAAACAGTATATTCCTTTAAGTGGGAACAGAAAGTTAGATGATAGGCTTGATAATGAAAGGCAAATTTCAGTGGCAGAACAGAATTTTTTTTAAATACTATGAATGAATTATGCTTTCCCACTGGATTCAACATGTCAGCAAGCCAGTAGTAAAAAAGGTTGAAGTCAGTGAAACAGGAAGATATTTTTTTCTATTGAATTAGTTCTCTCCATTATGACTCTTATAAACTTACAACATACAGTAAGTGTGATTATATCAATGTTCATTTTGAAACATTGTATGTATGAATAAAATGTATGAGAAATAATGTACAAAAATACAGGAAAAAAAAAAACACTGGTAAGTACATGAAAAGGAATTACTTACTCCATAGGAGGCTTAGTGGGTACGGCATTATCATAAAAATCTGGATAATCATAGTAATCTTCCTTTGCAAGTTCTGCACTCATTATTCTGTTTTAAGGACCAAAACAGATGTATCAGTATCAAAGAAATCCAGAAATTGAGACAAAGTGGACTTCTCTTCTCTCTTCCTTCTTCCTGTGGGACGCACAAAACACTTTTCTCCTGTTCACTTACACTGTGCAAGAAGAAAAAAAAAGCTCCCTTCAGAGTTTGGTATTGTGGAGTCCTGTGTTCCCTGTGGTCTTTCCCTTCTTCACTTTCTTTCTCTCTCTCTCTTTCTGTTCAGGTGCTTAATCCTGCTGTAGCAGAGAGTTGTGAAAAATAGTACAGTATCAGCAGGCCTTTGTTTTCGAATTTAGATTACCACCACACTGGAAGCCTAGAGAGTAGAAACCAAAGATAAAGAAAGAAGAGAAATAACGAAAATATGAAAATAAAGAGAGCTATGCAAATAAGGGGCAGTCAGTTTATCCTGACACCTGTGGCTTACTGAGACTAGATGACCTTCCAGGGGTGGGCTGCTGTCTGAGCAGCCAGCGCGAAGAGTATCATAAAGCACAGGAATTTTACAAAACACTGAGCTGTAAAGTGGTGCTTGAAAGTTTGTGAACCCTTTAGAATTTTCTATATTTCTGCATAAATATGACTTAAAACATCAGATTTTCACACAAGTCTTAAAAGTAGATAAAGAGAACCCAGTTAAACAAATGAGACAAAAATATTATACTTGGTCATTTATTTATTGAGGAAAATGATCCAATATTACATATCTGTGAGTGGCAAAAGTATGTGAACCTTTGCTTTCAGTATCTGGTGTGACCCCCTTGTGCAGCAATAACTGCAACTAAATGTTTCTGGTAACTGTTGATCAGTCCTGCACACCAGCTTGGAGAAATTTTAGCCCATTCCTTCGTACAGAACAGCTTCAACTCTGGGATGTTCGTGGGTTTCCTCACATGAACTGCTCACTTCAGGTCCTTCCACAACATTTTGATTGGATTAAGGTCAGGACTTTGACTTGGCCATTCCAAAACATTAACTTTATTCTTCTTTAACCATTCTTTGGTAGAACAACTTGTGTGCTTAGGGTTGTTGTCTTGCTGCATGACCCACCTTCTCTTGAGATTCAGTTCATGGACAGATATCCTGACATTTTCCTTTAGAATTCACTGGTATAATTCAGAATTCATTGTTCCATCAATGATGGCAAGCCGTCCTTGCCTAGATGCAGCAAAACAGGGCCAAACCATGATACTACCACCACCATGTTTCACAGATGGGATAAGGTTGTTATGTTGGAATGCAGTGTTTTCCTTTCTCCAAACATAACACTTCTCATTTAAACCAAAAAGTTCTATTTTGGTCTCATCCGTCCACAAAACATTTTTCCAATAGCTTTCCGGCTTGTCCACATGATCTTTAGCAAACTGCAGATGAGTAGCAATGTTCTTTTTGGAGAGCAGTGGCTTTCTCCTTGCAACCCTGCCATGCACACCATTGTTGTTCAGTGTTCTCCTGATGGTGGACTCATGAACATTAACATTAGCCAATGTGAGAGAGGCCTTCAGTTGCTTAGAAGTTACCCTGGGGTCCTCTGTGACCTCGCCGACTATTACATGCCTTGCTCTTGGAGTGATCTTTGTTGGTCGACCACTCCTGGCGAGGGTAACAATGGTCTTGAATTTCCTCCATTTGTACACAATCTGTCTGACTGTGGATTGGTGGAGTACAAACTCTTTAGAGATGGTTTTGTAACTTTTTTCCAGCCTGATGAGCATCAACAACGCTTTTTCTGAGGTCCTCAGAAATCTCCTTTGTTCATGCCATGATACACTTCCACAAACATGTGTTGTGAAGATCAGACTTTGATAGATCCCTGTTCTTTAAATAAAACAGAGTGCCCACTCACACCTGATTGTCATCCCATTGACTGAAAACACCTGACTCTAATTTCACCTTCAACTTAACTGCTAATCCTAGAGGTTCACATACTTTTGCCACTCACAGATATGTAATATTGGATCATTTTCCTCAATAAATAAATGACCAAGTATAATATTTTTGTCTCATTTGTTTAACTGGGTTCTCTTTATCTACTTTTAGGACTTGTGTGAAAATCTGATGATGTTTTAGGACATATTTATGCAGAAATATAGAAAATTCTAAAGTGTTCACAAATTTTCAAGCACCACTGTAGGTGTGTGGGATGGCTATGGCTGAGGAGGTGTGGAACACTCATTCATTTCCATTTTCCATTGAGATAACAGGGAAATACATGTGAGTGGAGCTGTCTGGCTGTGAAGATTCCTAATGATGAGTCAAAAGAAAGTAATGAAAAACAATAGTACAGTACTACTGTCAACACAGACACACTTACTACATGCACATGGTGGATGGATTAAATGTGGTCTTCATAGTGTTATTTCTTTATTTTACCATCATAACATTTCTATTACTTTATAGATTTAAAATAAACTGGTTAAGAAAATTCAGTTCTAGTTTGGCAGTCCATAGTGTTTCCTTGATGAACGACACAAGCATGACTATTCTGGTACTTTAAAGTACCACTGAACACACAAACAATTTTTAAGAAAAATTAATTTCTCCTCTTGGGTTGCTGATTATGATTATTAGTTGGTATATGGACCAAATTAGTTAACACAGAGTAAACGTCACTTTTCCCAATTTCTTAGGTTGCTTTCTTAGTACTTTAGTCTGTTCCTAAGTCATGCTACTTGCTTCTTTGGGATTAAATGACAAATATTTCTTCTAATGATTTCTATACACTGAGTGCAGAATTATTAGGCAAGTGAGTATTTTGACCACAACATCCTTTTAATGCATGTTGTCCCACTCCAAGCTGTTTAGGCTTGAAAGCCTACTACCAATTAAGTATATCAGGTGCTGTGCATCTGTGTAATGAGAGGGGGTGTGGTCTAATGACATCAACATGCTATATCAGGTGTGCATAATTATTAGGCAACCTCTTTTCCTCTGGCAAAATGGGTCAGAAGAGAGATCTGACAGACTTTGAAAAGTATAAAATTGTGAGATGTCTTGCAGACGGATGCAGCACTCTTGAAATTGTGAAGATGTTGAAACGTGATCACCGAACAATCAAGTGTTTCATTGCAAATAGTCAACAGGGTCGAAAGAAGCGTGTGGGGAAAAAAAAGGCGCAAAATAACTGCACATGATCTGCGGAAAATCAAGCGTGAAGCTAACAAGCAGCCATTAGCATCCAGTTCTGCCATATTCCAGAGTTGCAACATTCCTGGAGTGTCAAAGAGTACAAGGTGTGCAATACTGAGGGACATGGCCAAGGTAAGGAAGGCTGAAAAACGACCACCACTGAGTAAGGCACACAAGATAAAACATCAAGACTGGGCCAAGAAATATCTTAAGACTGATTTTTCTAAGGTGCTGTGGTCTGATGAGATGAGAGTGACTCTTGATGGGCCAGATGGATGGGCCTGTGGCTGGATCAGTAATGGGCACAGAGCTCCACTCCAACTCAGACGCCAGCAAGGTGGCGGTGGAGTACTGCTATGGGCTGGTATCATCAAAGACGAGCTTGTTGGACCTTTTCGAGTTGAGGATGGACTCAAACTCAACTCCCAGACCTACTGCCAGTTCCTGGAAGAAACCTTCTTCAAGCAGTGGTATAGGAAAAAGTCAGCATCTTTCAAGAAGAACATGATTTTCATACAGGATAATGCTCCATCTCATGCGTCCAAATACTCCACTGCATGGCTAGCCAGTAAAGGTCTGAAAGGTGAAAAAAATAATGACATGGCCCCCTTGTTCACCTGACCTAAACCCCATAGAGAACCTGTGGTCCATTATAAAACGTGAGGTCTACAAAGAGGGAAAACAGTACACCTCTCTGAACAGCGTCTGGGAGGCCGTGGTTGCTGCTGCACACAATGTTGGTCGTGAACAGATAAAGAAATTGACAGAATCTATGGATGGAAGGCTTTTGAGTGTCCTCATGAAGAAGGGTGGCTATATTGGTCACTGATTTGTTTTTGTTTTGTGTTTGAATGTCAGATATGTTTATTTGCAAATCTGGAGTTGTCATATCAGTGTACCTGGTGAAAATAAATAAGTGAAATGGCTACATATTTGGTTTTTATTAAGTTGCCTAATAATTCTGCACAGTGAAAGTTACCTGAACACATACATATTCTCCTAAAATGGCCAAAACTAAAAACACCCCACTCTAACTTCCATACATATTCAGCTTTGATATTTGAGTCTTTTTGTTTGATTGAGAACATAGTTGTTGTTCAATAATAAAACTAATCCTCAAAAATACAACTTGCCTAATAATTCTGCACTCCGTGTATAGGCACATGATTTGTCACAAACATTGAAACTGTTTGCAATTAAGGTATCTGGAGATCCAGACAGCTGAACATTATTCATTCTAAAATAATTAATTATAACCTGATTAATATAGATTATTTAACAGCATTAGACCTTGCATCCGAAATATCTTCGCTACCAAATATGCTAAATATCAAGATTTTTAGCTTTGGGGTTATATAGATGCATATAACTTTACATACAGTACTTTTAGATTTCATACAAGTCACTACACATGAAATTAGAAATGCGTCTTCTGCCCCAGTATCAGCACAGAGGCAGAGCCACATGAATGGACTGAAAACAGGATGAGGGGTAAAGTTTACATCTTCCATTACACACATTTAATTAGCTGAATAATACCAAGATTCTGTCTGAACTTTATATTACCCATCGGTAAACAACAGTGTTGTTCCAGAGAGTTGGAAATACAACAAAGCCCTGTTGCTGGTCTCACTCTGTCTGTGTTCTCGTCTAGCTGCCGTTGTGTATGTGTTGGCATCACTGAAGTTATGTAATCTGAGTCACAGTGTCAGGTTTAGTTTGTTGCTCTCATTATGCAGGGATTACAGTCAAAGAGAGTTAAAGAAAATTTCAAAACCATCGCTAAAACTCAGAGGGGAACTAAAAACCTCACAAATCAGTTTCATCCTTCTGTGAGAAAATAAGAGGCTGGACAAACAGAGGGTCCTGAACAAAGAATGCTTTGAAGACTTACATCACCAAGGTGGTGGTGGAACTGGGCCAGAGAGTTTGCTTGGTCCAGGCTGAGAAACAACTTGTGCTTCATTTTGGTTTGGAAAGTGAACAGAAAATGTCTTTCATAAATCAGAACATGGCGGCACGGTGGTGTAGTGGTTAGCGCTGTCGCCTCACAGCAAGAAGGTCCGGGTTCAAGCCCCGTGGCTGGCGAGGGCCTTTCTGTGTGGAGTTTGCATGTTCTCCCCGTGTCCGCGTGGGTTTCCTCCGGGTGCTCCGGTTTCCACCACAGTCCAAAGACATGCAGGTTAGGTTAACTGGTGACTCTAAATTGACCGTAGGTGTGAATGTGAGTGTGAATGGTTGTCTGTGTCTATGTGTCAGCCCTGTGATGACCTGGTGATTTGTCCAGGGTGTACCCCGCCTTTCGCCCGTAGTCGGCTGGGATAGGCTCCAGCTTGCCTGAGACCCTGTAGAACAGGATAAAGTGGCTAGAGATAACGAGATGAGATGAGATGAAATCAGAACACAAAAAGGGGTATACTGTTCCTCAGGTCCAGTGAAAACATCAATGCTATTATATGGCATGACAAAAAGAAAAATTCCAACAGATCTTAATTATAAAAAGACATACTGTAATTTTCTGTGAGCAACAAATAAAAAAACTGATATGCTTTGTTAAAAATATAAGCAAAACTATATTACATCTTAAATCATGCAAGCCACTAAGTACCAAAAAGTAATTTCCTTATTAAACCATCTTTAGTACGCCACTCTCCATCGCTGTGGCTTTTAAAGCTGTGTGCAGCTTTCATGTGACCTGCTCTTGCACGATTAACTAGAAAAGGGAGTCTGTGTATGGCCAAAACCTACTGAATGACCAAATTTAATTAAAGACACAACAGCAAGGACATAGAATAAGATGGATGTTCTCTTTGGTGATTTCATATCCGCCATCATCACTCATGGTCTCTTGGGAGCACTAACATCAGCCAGTTAAAGGAAAAGTAGTCTTGATGGTGCTAACGTGGCTATGCCAATAACAAATTGGGAAATTTAATGCTGGGGGAGAAAAACAGGCATTAGTCAGTGACAGAGCATGTGACAACTTAGTCTCCTTGCCTCAGCAGCCTTATGACAATAATGACTATTTTTTTTAAAAAGGACACCCATAATAGACAATTGCTCGATGAATAAAGGCTATTATAAGCTATGCATATTTAATAACAATTATAAGCTATTTATATTTAATGACAAGTTACTCACTCCATAAATGATGCTCAACTCTTATATACGAATAGCCAATTTCTTAAATATAGGGATAAAGCCTTTTTCGCAAACGTTTAGAAAAAGAACTCAAGATATGACCATTTGTTGCTGGAAATTTCTGAAGAGTGTAAAACCCCCTGCTTGTATTAGGAATTTCAGCAGGCCAACATCATACTGTCCACTAACCCATTATCCGTGGTTGCTAGGTCAGACGAACTGGGCTACATTTAACCCCTTTAATGAGGGAGATTTTTTTCTTTGGTGTGCAGATTAGGGATTGGCTGTTTTGCATGCATTAGCTTAATTATATCAGATTTTTTTTTCAAGGGTTATTTATGCAAACAGTAAATGCATAATTGCATACAGTATGTAAATACCTTAACACTTCTGGGAAGGTTTTTCATTAGATTTTGGAACAAAGTGGTGGGGATTTGTTCATTCAGTCACAAAGTCACAAGACCATTATGGCCCTTTTCTACTGCATGGTACCAGCTCAACTCAATTCTACTCACCTTTTTTGATTTTCCATCAGGCCAATGATGTGGATAGTATCTGATACAAGCTTGACTTGACTTGAATCAACTCAACTCTACTCGCCTTTGGTATCAGTAATTTGTTTTCCACTAGAGCTGGTCGTCATAGCGATGCCATTTGAAACTGCCATGATGTCATCTTCAATGAGAACCCACATTCTCCAATTGAAAGACCTGTGCCTTTACCATTGCACCATTTGTGTGGCTTTTTGTGCTGCTGGTAAACTGATTGCAAATTTTATGCCGTTATCATCCATCCATCCATTATCTGCAGCCGCTTATCCTGTTCTACAGGGTCGCAGGCAAGCTGGAGCCTAGCTGACTATGGGCAAGAGGCGGGGTACACCCTGGACAAGTCACCAGGTTATGCCATTACCATTATGTCTTGATAGTTTGGATGCTGCTTTTTTATGCCCTTTTTTTTGGTTAACAAAATGCATTGGAAATATGATAAATTGTGGTAACTTTGGCTTGACATAACACTGTTTCACATACAAACACACAAATATGCACACGAATGGTGGAAACACACATATAATCAGTGAAGTATAACAAATAAATATAATGCTATTTAAAAATGGAGGGTTTCTTCAGGACGTTCCATCTCACACAATGATGATGCAGTGATACGATTATCTCTGACCAATAAGTAGGGCGCAGTGCTTTCACATCAACTTTTTGTATCACCTCAGCAAACTTGGAACCTCAACAGAGGTGATACCAAAAAAAGTACTATCCACATCTTTGGCCTGATGTAAAATCAAAAAAGGCAAGGAGAGTCGATTTGATTTGAGCTGGTACCATGTAGTGGAAAAGGGCCATAGTGAAGTGAAGCATTCAAATTCATTGTAAAGGTGTTCTGTGGGGCTGAAGTCAGGGTTCTGTGCAGGTTACTCAAGTTCTTCCACACCAGTCTTGGCAAACCATGTCAAGGATCTTGCTTTGTGCACAGGGGCATTGTCATGCAGAAACAGGTTTGGACGAGGCCCTATAGTACGGTACCAGTGAAGGGACATCTTAATGTCATAGTATACAAAGATATCTTATACAATTCTCTGCTTCTATCTTTGTGGCAACAGTTTGGCGAAGACCCAAATATGGCTCTAATTTTGTCCACATTTTTGCCAGATAGTGTATATGGCAGTAGTTATGGGTAAAATAGATAATTAGCATTTGAAGTTGTGTAGCGGAAATAAGGTATTGTAACTATAGTAGAAGGGGCAGCACATTGGCACAGTGTCTAGTGGCATCCAATCAGGGGTCTATTCCCAACTCATGTCCTGTTTTTCCAGAATAGGCTCTAGATCCACCACTACCCTGACCAGAAAGAAGTTGCTTAAGATGAAGGACTGAATGATGTATGCATAGGAAATACAAGTTGTTTTTACCAAAGGCAATTATTATTTTGCAGAATAAGACATGATTTGGGAAGATTAAATTTTGAGTCTTGTAATTTGACTGGTTATATTCACCACTGGTTAGTTTTTCTGAATGACATGTTTTTGTGTAAAGCTGCTTTTTGACAATGTCCATTGTTAAAAGCACTATCCATCCATCCATCCATCCATCCATTATCTGTAGCCACTTATCCTGTACAGGATCGCAGGCAAGCTGGAGCCTATCCCAGCTGACTATGGGCGAGAGGCAGGGTACACCCTGGACAAGTTGCCAGGTCATCGCAGGGCTTAAAAGCACTATATACATTAAAAAATGAATTGAATAAAATTGAATAATTATGCAGATCTGCCAAGTCCAGGCTACTAGCTCTACTCATATTGAACAGTGTTAAGAGTTTAGATTCACTAAGCCCAGTGTGAAATTACTAAATTTATGAGGTGTAATTTCTGAAATTACACCTCATAAATTTAGTAATGAAATGCTTCCTTCTCAATGGCTTATCTTTTATATTATATGATGTGCTGTGACATACACACTCATTTGATTGCATATTGTGGGTGTAGCATGATTTGTGATAGTCTCCCAAAACTAAACTAAAAGCTGGTAGGCTGTTTTACCCTGTTGATATTTTTACCTCATTACTAATACAATTAAGGGTATTGATGCATCACACATTGTACCACAAATACTTAATTCCACTGGTTTGTGAAATTAATGTTAATTTAGGTTAGTTAAATTGTCATGCTTTTTGAAGTAATTTGGAAACCATCTCCACTCTGGCAACTTTGCTTCAGGAGAAATCACAGTAATGCCCTCATGCTGAACGTTCAGTGTTCTCAGTGCAAACAGGTTCGAAGCACCGATCTCAAGCAAATACAGGCCTATACATTACAAAATAAGTATTGGCTAATGAATGACTCTTACTGTATCTCCCATGGAATCAGAGAGGAGTGGTGTAAATAGCATGTTCCTAAGTTTTCCTTGCTTCTTTACACTTTATGTGCATTTCATGAAGCAATGAAATTTTGGATACATGCATCTTAAAAAAAAAAATCTTAGCATAGCATATTATCTTATTAATTAGCTGTACAGAATCACATTGCAGTGCATGCTCTTACCTTCCAGGAGATCCTGATTCTCCTTTACATTACTCCTACATGCAGAAAAAGTTCATGACAAAACAAAACTGAAGATAAAACTTTCCTGTAGATTTAAATAGGTTTCACCAAAGAGTTTGAATTATTCTGTGCAAAGGAAAAAGGAGTGCCACAGTGCACAAAACCTTATGGGACTTTGCCCCTGATTTTGCAGTGCCCAGACCTTGAAGTTAACCTGAAGAAGGTTTTTTAAAAAGGAAGGGCTTGTATGAATAACCATAGAGCATATCTTGGCCAAATATGTGTGTTCAAGTCTTAATATTAACAAGATGACTTTATTTTGTAACATGAGAGAAATACTCTTTCCTTTTTTTCACTTCTCTATATCAATTATAGGTACTGTCATGAAAACACATGGCACTGAATACAGCAGTGTTTTACACTGCCTTTACTTATCACAGACAGCAAATGGCCTTACATTATCATTTTTTACTTGCATGTGAAGCGTGTTTGACCTGTATCTTCAGCAACAAAACAAAACTTTGATGGTAACATAAGTACGAAGCAACCAAAGAACAAAGCCCTGATTGAGAAAATATTGTAAGGGGTTTAATAATGCTGAGGAACCGTATTAAGATTGAAGAGAAGAAGCTGGAGTTTGTGTTTGAGATAGAGAATGTCCAGTTTAATCAGCCGCAGCAGTACAGGCTTATGCTGACTGTGGAGAATCCACTTCTGGCAGGATCTGGCTCAGGAATCCAACTTAGAGTGAATAATGAAGAGATTGTTCAGGCAAACTCTGTCTCCACTGATACTGTATTCTAGTTTGGAAGAAGTCTATGCTTTTTCATGCCACCACTAAAGGTACGATACATTGTTCATTTTTAGTTCACTGTTGCAGGACAGTCACCATCTGCATGAGATCAAGTCAGTTTTTCCTGGGCGGCATGGTGGTACACCATAACCCTGATCAGGATAAAGTAAGCACTCACTGAAGATCATCCATCCATCCATTATCTATAGCTGCTTATCCTGTTCTACAGGGTCGCAGGCAAGCTGGAGCTTATCCCAGCTGACTATGGGCAAGATGCGGGGTACACCCTGGACAAGTCGCCAGGTTATTGAGGTATTTCACCTGACGTCACAGGGTCACGTGACGCCCCGGTGTCCGCCATTTTGAAGGTCAAGCTAGCTAATGTCAACAACATAGTAGCTAGTATGTTACTGTAGCAATGTTTACGTTCAGTCATTTGGAATTTGGATGACTGTTAAAACCTTTCAGTCTCAAGTTTTTCCTTTACTGTATTTACTAGTTTACTGTAATTATGATCCGGCAGCTATTTACACCGGATCCAGTGTAAATAGCTGCCGGAGCGCGCTCCGGCTTGCTCTCCCTCAAATTAAGCAGCGCGCTCCGGCTTGCTCCCGGAGTGCTCCGGCCGAGGTTCCGGAGCGCGCTCCGGCTTGCTCCCCCTCAAATTAAGCAGCACGCTCCAGCTTGCTCCCGGAGTGCTCCGGCCGAGGTTCCGGAGTGCGCTCCGGCTTGCTCCCCCTCAAATTAAGCAGCACGCTCCGGCTTGCTCCCGGAGTGCTCCGGCCGAGGTTCCGGAGTGCGCTCCGGCTTGCTCCCCCTCAAATTAAGCAGCACGCTCCAGCTTGCTCCCGGAGTGCTCCGGCCGAGGTTCCGGAGTGCGCTCCGGCTTGCTCCCTCTCAAATTAAGCAGCGCGCTCCGGCTTGCTCCTGGAGTGCTCCGGGAGCAAGCCGGAGCGCGCTCCTTAATTTGAGGGGGAGCAAGCCGGAGTGCGCTCCGGCAGCTATTTACACTGGATCCAGTGTAAATAACTGCTGGATCATAATTACAGTAAACTAGTAAATACAGTAAAGGAAAAACTTGAGACTGAAAGGTTTTAACAGTCATCCAAATGACTGAACATAAACATTGCTACAGTAACATACTAGCTACTATGTTGTTGACATTAGCTAGTGCTAACAGCTAGCTGCTAGTACACTGCTACAACACAGACACCGACCCTAATAATACAGTTCTTGGTCATTGCCTGGTAACAGCAAATTTATAACGGGCCATGTCTCAACAGACTAAGAAGTTATTTCAATGACATTTAATAACATTTTGTTTATCCTGAGGACCGAAAGTAAATGAAAATGTGAACAAACCTTAGCTGTAATAAGATGGCGACCACCGGCTCCAGGGACGACCCGCTGATGTAGGCATGTTACCCAGCCTGACACAAAATATTTGTAGGCATCCAAACACTTATATGCTTTCAGATCAATACCTGTGTATGGCGATGGGTTTTTAACGACATAGGTATACAGATCATGTGGGCTGAAGTCAGGTAAAGACGAGGGCTTCGTGTACTTCCGTATGTCAGTGAACAATCCTGGTGGAAGCAGGTAAACGTCGTTCTCTAAGCCTGCTAACCTCAATTTTTGCAAATACCTCTCCCTCTGCTCGCCCTGTAAATGCCCTACGTCGCTGGATAGTGGTGTTTTGTGCATCTCGCTCCTTTTTCTTTTATGTTTTTCATTTGTCACCTTCCTCGCATTCAAACTGATTCGAGCCGTGACGTCCAAAATGGCAGCCTAATGATGCATCACATGACTTGGTCACGTGGGTGAAAAACCTCAATTGCAGGGCTGACACACTGAAGAGCAGTGAATTAATTTTTTTCTCCCTTTGTTAGACTTTTGCAAGAATAACAGAAACCATGATGTTCAATTAAAAGTGGAGGCCATTCGTGTGATAGACTCAGAGGTGAAAGCCGGTGAGGGATTTTTCGCAATTTATCCCAGAACCAATGCCCCCCAGATTAACCTGTATGCAGACCCAGCGGAAGAGCTCCATCAGTACAGTAGCATCATGGCACTACTCTGTGTGTAGAATGATTACCTGGCCATGCATTGTGGGCACTTACTCTAATCAGTGGCTCTACACGAAGCCAAGCACATTAATCTGAATGAAAATGGCTCTTCTTGCTTACCTTTAGTAAAGGAGAAGAAGCTGTATAATAGATATCATGTTCCATGGTCTTTCTCTCCTCATGTGGACAGTCTGGAATCTTTTGAACAGCAGGAAAACCACTGTGGAACTTTAGATGTACAGTAATCCCAAGACACTGAGTAAACATTACCCAGCCGGCGGCTCCAAGTTGTACGAAATTTTAGGTTTGCCTTAGGATGTCATTTTGCATGGTTATATCCCTACTGTGGACATGTTCTTAGACATTTTTTAAACATATACAGTATATGCTCATGTTTTCTTTTTGTAACTCATTTTGAATAGAGAGCCCAGTGCTAAATTAAACAGCTCCAGAGAGAGGCTTCCATCCTTTCCAAGAAGTGCTACCTGCACAAAGCAGCTCAAGCCCAAGCCTGAGCCTGATTTGAGTGGCCTGGCTTTATTTCCCCATGAGCACAACCCTTGACAAAGTCCTGAACCCTTCCTAAATATTTACATAAGTTCCAAAATATCATGCTTATTTCTCATTTATTTGTCTGCTGACCTTTTTTTATCGAATATTAATAAGATTAATAAAAGCTTATTTTCTTGTGTCACTGCATGATGAATAGATCCAACCCTTTTCTGACCTGATAAGTTGTTCTGAGGCCCCACATCAGATTCATGCCTGTTAGCCCCAACATTATTTCCTGGCACCTCGAAAACTCCCAGGTCACATGCTTAATTTCTGAGGTTGTGGTGTTAAGACATACTATTAGTAAGCAGCGGTTGTAATCAATGAGCCTTGCTGTACTCAATTACAATGTAATTGGATTGGTGTGTGTTTTTGAAATTCTCTGGGCTGTGTTCAACAGAGAGGGAGACACACTTACCACTGCTGACAATTATGTTGTCACTGAACTGAAACAGTGTCTGTGCCTTTCAGGATAAATACCACCACTCTGCACCATCTGCTTCTGAACACACACACACACACACACACACACACACACACACACACACACACACACACACACACACACACAACTCAAGCACATGGGAAGACCACATCAAAATGTTAATGTTTTTTATATGCTGATTTGTTATTGCAGCCATGGAAAAGTGCTGGCTTGATTGCATGTGAAGCTATTAGAGGAGAAGGTATTAAAAGTCACTTTAATCATTGCTAAACCTTTGTTTCATGTGATAAGTCATATATACTTTTCATCATAAACTGGTCCTTAAGTTACCATCATAAGTTGAAGTCCACATACAGAGCTAACTTGTGCTTTTTGCTTCCTTAAACTACTGGTTTTAAGTCATGTAAAGTTTGACTGCTACTAAAGTTCCCAGTACTAATATTGAAAACCACTTGTATAGGTGTACAGTAGGCTTTCAGCCTTGAAATCCATGGTTGATTACATTTTTTCACAATGTGGACAGGCTATAAAAAAGGAAACCAATTTGTGTCATCGGTGGCAATTTAAATAAAAGCCATAAAGCAGTGCTGTAAAGAGGGATCAAGTGCATGAGGGTTCAGTGAGAGAGGATTGTGGAACCAGGCTGCCTGTGACAAGTACAAATATTTTTGATGGTTATTAAAACAGGAACATTCATCATACAGACACATACACACGTGCACACATGCGTGCGTGCGCACACACACACACACACACACACACACACACACACACACACACACACACACACACAGAGACATGACAGTCTGTCTTGTTACTTGTCACATTTGCCAGTAGCTGACAGCCACTTTGATATAGAGAGGAGAAACGGAGCTGTCTCCACATTGATCCAATTGATTTCCTGGACTTCCCGACTAATCGAGGCATCAGCTACCCATCATATATTCTACATATGTTTACGCAATGAATTCTACTGCAGTATAAAAAGTATAGTTTAAAAATAATCCTAGGATATGAAAACATTACTGATTTGTAAACTGGAAAAGCTTGACAGATGAAGCCTAATCTAAAAGGAAAAATATTCACTGTACAGTATGTGTAACAGATTGTTGTGTATACTTTTGTAGAGCACTGTTAATGTGAAGCACAAAATCAGAGTGTAGGAATGGATGTGTGATTAGAGTATAGAATTACACAACTCATTGGATGCTTTTTTTCCCTCTGTTGGAGCTTCATTTGGCAGTGAAATGTAAAATATTGTTGCAAGTGATTAAGTGATTTCTGAGGAAATTAAAAAAAAAAATACTGTCTGCTGTTGATGTTCAGTATAGGTGTGTTGAATGGAGCTGTGGAAGAGGAGACTGAAGGTCAGGGATTGATTGTATATACAATCGAGGCAGAGATGGAAACTGCTCAATCATTTGCATGTAAAATGCAGATGGAATAACGCATAGAGCCATCAGGTCACTTATGTTCAGGTTGAATAAGAGTGAACAGGAATATAACTAAACAACAGTGAAACACACTAAGATTGAAGCTCCATATTGAACGTAAAGAACATTGAGATTGACTATGCCTTTAATTACTGTTTGTTCCTGACTCTTTGTTAGCACCCTGCTCGGCTCCTCCGCCTCTGCCTGGAGTGCATTAGTGAGCCGTGTGTGCTGCCTCACGCCAACTGCACTGCCAAGGCTTATCAGCACTAATCATCACAACATGGTGATACTGTGACAGGAAAAAGCCTGCTTTAATTAAATGAAGAGGCACCCAGCGAAGATCGCCACTCACTACAACTAGTGCAGTAATATACAGAATCCTGACCAATTATGGTTGCCTTATCCAATTTTTTATCCTTTTATATGTTTTTCAGTAGATGGATTTCATTTTGAGCATGTCTATGTGTTCTGTGACAGTCTTTTCCCATTAGAAGTATTCATAATTTGCAAGCATAATCCTCATAAGAAGTCCTCATGGTAAAAAATATATCCATGAGTCTCTTGCCTAATCATTTCCCTCCCGCATCTTTCCCTTTCTAAGGCATACTGCTGATTTGGTGTTGTGAGGTGTTACTCCCTAGTGTGTGTCCATCTCTGTCCTGCTGTCTTTTCATGGTCAGGACTGACCTCAGCATCTGCTCTTCTCTTCATGCTACGCCACACACCATAGAGCCATTCTAATAAGTCTTGTGCTGCCATTCATTATGAGCTCTACTCAGTGACTGAGGATAAACAGGCTGTAAAAACGTGCTCTTGCAAATTAGTACTGTAATTAATAGCTGGATTTTATTGTGGTCCAGGGAGTGTTTTGGGTTAAAGGCTGAGCAGAGGCCTAATTGTGTGTGTGCGATGCTGTCATGGGACAAGTCTTTATATTAATGATATATGATGTTTTTCAGGCAGTGTGTGTGTGCATGCACATTTGTTTGTGGTCAGGGGAAAAATCAGTCTTGCGTGTTTTTAGTTGGTGTGGTTTATCTCATGAACTGCACCAGTTTATGGGAGGCATGGTGGTGTAGTGGTTAGCACTGCCACCTCACAGCAAGAAGGTTCTGGGTTCGAGCCCAGTGGCTGACGGGGGCTTTTCTGTGTGGAGTTTGCATGTTCTCCCCATGTCTGTGTGGGTTTCCTCCAGGTGCTCTGGTTTCCCCCACAGTCCAAAGATATCACATTTGCGGTTAGGGGCAGCCATGGCCAGAAGGTTGGGCTGAAGGTGGCCCTTGAGCAAGGTGCCTAACCCCCAACTGCTCCCCGGGTGCTGTAGCATAGTTGCCCACTGCTCTGAGTATGTGTGCATGCCCATTGCTTTCTTGTGTTTGCATTTGTGTGTTCACTGCTTCAAATAGGTCAAACGCAGAAGAAACATTTCACTGTCCTTAAGTCTATGCTTGAATGTACGTGTGACAAATAAAGGCTTCTTGTTCTTGTTATCCAAGATGTTAAAAATGTCATTTCTATTCTCAGATTCAATGATGGTAACTTTAGTTTAGACTAATATTTTTTGATTGGATTTGATCATTATTTTAAGTTATCTACAGGGAATAATTCACAAAAGAAAAAAAATCACAAATATCAAGTCTGAAGTTAGGTTTCTTATGAAATCATTCAAAATCCTATTAAAACAGTAAACCTGTGCCTACTAGTTTATTTGTAGAGATGATGCAAAGTGAACTACATGCTATTAGATAGAGAAATTTTTATGCCTAAGTGCAAAATTATGAATGAACACTGAGAAAATAATTCACATTGACCATTTTATCTCGCTTTTTCATTCATGACATTTTGTATTGTACTTGTATAATGCAATGTGGCATTTGAGAACGTGCTAATTTATAAGGTGCGTGAGATAAAGTGGAATATTTATTTAGCAGTACGTAGACATACACTGGTAGCATATGTTCCTTTCATCAAATATCAATTTATTTGGCAGGGAGATATGTGTGTGTGTGTGTGTGTGTGTGTGTGTGTGTGTGTGTGTGTGTGTGTGTGTGTGTCCTCACAGTGATAGAATAATTCAAATGTCTTCATAAGACTGTTGAAAAATGTAAAGAGGCAAAATATTTCATGGTTAAAGAAATCATCTTGTCCACAGAAACCTCACAAAAAGACTTTGGAGAAAAAAAGAGAACTGAAGAGAATACTTTAGTTGCCATTGTCTTTGTGGAAAACCACACAATATACCATGGAAACTAGCAGACTCGTCTGCTTTTTGTGGTGTTTGTACTAATTGGGTATTTGAGAAAAACACACACACACACACACACACACACACACACACACACACACACACACACACACAAAGCATTTTTATGCTTTACATTTGAAGGTTTCAGTTGCTATGGACTACACAGACAGGACTCTTTTTAACACATTGTACTCCTGTGTATATTTTGGACATATACAATTGTTTAGTGTCCTCACAAGACGATAGTTGTTTAAAATGTCCTAAAAAGATAATGTGCTCATTTTCCCCTTGATGTTCTTCCTCGCTGTGGGAAACAGAAGAAACCCAGAGAGCAATTATTGCAGTTATTGATATGGAGCATGAAATTGCTATCTGGAGCAATTTCAACAGGCTTACACCAGGCTCATCCACTTTCCCCTTCTTATCTTCTATTTTTATTTGATTAGAGAAGACTGACAGATCCAAGTTGTGCAATTTCATCGACTGACCAGGCAGTAGAGATGAAATATCAAGTCAAGTTTATTTGTATAGCGCTTTTAACAATAGACATTATCGCAAAGTAGCTTTACAGAATTTTAATGTCTTTAAACATGAGCTAATTTTATCCCTAATCTATCCCCAATGAGCAAGCCTGTGGCAATGGTGGTAAGGAAAAACTCCCTCAGATGACATGAGGAAGGAACCTCGAGAGGAACCAGACTCAAAAGGGAACCTATCCTCATCTGGGTGATAACAGACAACATGATGATAACATTTTTAACAGTTTTAACATGAAGTCTGTTTCGTTGATGTTATAACTCCTCATTGATGGAAACTTAAGTGTAAAACTGTTCATGATCACTGCAGTCCTAAAGTTAACAAGTCAACTGTAGTCCTCAGCCATAAAAGCATTACTGTAAGTGTCCAGAGCGTCTTCTAGGTGTGACTTCCAACTGTCCATATGGGGCTGTCCTCCACCGGAGTGATGTGATGAGACTCCAGCCAGACACAGGGCATCAGGATGGATCCGAAGGAGGAGCCGAAGAGGTCAACATCTTGATCTCAGGATCGACATGTAACTCAGAGGGACAGACAGAGTGGGGGAGGGGGAGGGGAGAAAAAAGAAAGAGAGAGAAAACACAGGTTGGTAGGTATGCCCAATGTCACCTGATGAGTAGGAACAGTATACATTTTGCGCTGAGTGCAAGCAAGGACTCCGGCAAAACTAACTATGACAGCATAACTAAAAGGGGAGAGCCAGAAGGTAACACAGGCATGAGGGAGCCCCAGGACATAAAGCAGCCAGCCACTACACTGTCAACAGACTCGAGTGAGCAAGCGAGTGGGGAACTGACAGAATCCATACATCCCAGTTTACCAAAACACTCTGAGGACCTTCCAGAGCTACTCCTTTACCTCATGAACACCATTAACAAAAGGCTTGACTAAACAGATATGTTTTCAGCCTAGACTTAAACACTGAGACTGTATCTGATTCCCGAACACTACTTGGAAGGCTGTTCCATAACTGTGGGGCTTTGTAAGAAAAGGCTCTGCCCCCTGATGTAGCCTTCACTATATGAGGTACCAGCAAATAGCTTGCACCTTTTGTAAGTAGGCGTGGCGGGTCATAAAGGACCAGAAGTTCACTCAGGTACTGTGGCACGAGACCATTCAGTGCGTTAAAGGTCAATAGTAGTATTTTATAAACAATACAAAATTTGAGATATGTCAAGTCAAGTTTATTTGTATAGCGCTTTTAACAATAAACATTGTCGGAAAGCAGCTTTACAGAATTTGAACGACTTAAAACATGAGCTAATTTTATCCCTAATCTATCCCCAATGAGCAAGCCTGTGGTGACGGTGGCAAGGAAAAACTCCCTCAGACAACATGAGGAAGAAACCTCGAGAGGAACCAGACTCAAAAGGGAACCCATTCTCATTTGGGCAACAACAGACAACATGACTATAACATTAACAGCTTTAACATGAAGTCAGTTTCGTTGATGTTATAAACTCTTCATTGATGGAAACTTGAGTGCAAAACTGTTCATGACAACTGCAGTCCTAAAGTTAGCAAGTCAACTGTAGTCCTCGGCCATAAAAACATTACTGTAAGTGTCCAGAGCATCCTCTAGGTGTGACTTCCAACTGTCCACATGGGGCCGTCCTCCACAGGAGCAATGCGATGAGACTCCAACCAGACACAGGGCACCAGGATGGATCAGGCAGGTCCGAGGAGCAGAAGAGGTCAGCACCTCAATCTCAGGACCGACATACAACTCAGAGGGACAGATTTGGGGGGAGAGAGAGAGAGAGAAAACACAGCATAACTAAAAGGGGAGAGCCAGAAGGTAATACAGGCATGAGGGAGCCCCAGGACATAAAGCAGCCAGCCACTACACCGTCAACAAACTCAAGTGAACAAGCGAGTGGGGGACTGACAGCATCCATACATCCCATACATCCCAAAACACTCTATGTCTGAGGACCCTCCAGATCTACACCTTTACCTCATAAACACCATTAACAAAAGGCTTGACTAAACAGATATGTTTTCAGCCTAGACTTAAATGCTGAGACTGTATCTGATTCCCAAACATTACTTGGAAGGCTGTTCCATAACTGTGGGGCTTTGTAAGCTAAGGCTCTGCCCCCTGATGTAGCCTTCACTATACGAGGTACCAGCAGATAGCCTGCACCTTTTGATCTAAGTAGGCGTGGAGAGTCATAGAAGTTCACTCAGGTACTGTGGTGCGAGACCATTCAGTGCTTTAAAGGTCAATAGTAGTATTTTATAATCAATACAAAATTTGATTGGGAGCCAATGCAGTGTGGATAAGACAGGGGTGATGTGGTCATATTTCCTAGTTCTAGATATGTGAGTGTAGTAATCCATCCATCCATTATCCATAGCCGCTTATCCTGTACAGCAGGGGTCTTCAATCCTATCCGCAAAGGGCCAGTGTAGCTGCAGGCTTTCATTACAGCCAAATTGGAGGCTCACTTGATTGTTGACTGGAGACGA
This sequence comes from Neoarius graeffei, assembly GCF_027579695.1. Classification (NCBI taxonomy): domain Eukaryota; kingdom Metazoa; phylum Chordata; class Actinopteri; order Siluriformes; family Ariidae; genus Neoarius; species Neoarius graeffei. The sequence continues at coordinate 72,607,679 of NC_083570.1, forward strand.
GGGTGAAATGATTAAACAAGTGAAATCAGGTGTAGCTCCTGGTTGGTTGGAATGAAAGCCTGCAGCCACACTGGCCCTTTGTGGATATGATTGAAGACCCCTGCTGTACAGGGTCGCAGGCAGGCTGGAGCCTATCCCAGCTAACTATGGGTGAGAGGCGGGGTACACCCTGGACAAGTCAGCAGGTCATCGCAGGGCTGACATACAGAGACACACAACCATTCACACTCACATTCACACCTATGGTCAGTTTAGAGCCACCAATTAACCTAACCTGCATGTCTTTGGACTGTGGGGGAAACTGGAGCACCCGGAGGAAACCCACACGGACATGGGGAGAACATGCAAACTCCACACAGAAAGGCCCAGGATCTTCTTGCTGTGAGGCGACAGTGCTAACCACTACACCACCGTGCCGCCCGAGTGTAATGATCTTATTTCTAATATATGATCAAGTTATTTTAAACTGAACAGAGACTCCTATGCCTTATGTTTATCAGATCTCCACACCAAGTCATAAAACTGTGTTTTCTCATAGTAGATGTCGTACAAGTATTGGAGTTATTTATTGCAGTAATCTATGTGATAAAGGACACAGCACCTTTTATCTCCCTAGCATTTTATGTGCCAAGCATTTCAGTGCATGAATTAGTGTTTAAATAACTAAGAATAAAGATGTTTAAAGATGCACAATTGGGTGAAATTATAATGGTAAGAGAAACTGTTAATTATTATCTCTGTCGTATTTTTTTAGCTTCATGCTATCAGTTATTCCAAATGGACCAAAGGAAAGGAAATGTTATTCATTCAGAGCCCCTTTAGAGAACCTGACACTTCTTCTTTCATCCTCACAAATGGAGCATTTCCTGGCTGTGTAAGTGGGCCAGGCCAATGCTTTGAAGGCACACTGATGGTCAGTGTGATGTTTGTGGAAGTCAACTATGTACAAATGATCAGGCAGGGTCTAATGTTTTATCAAGAGCACCCCACTGTGTGAGAGGAGCCTCCCAACAAGCCAGGTCCATACCGAGATCAATGTGATGCTCCATTCTCTCTCTCTTTCTCTCTCACACACATACAGAGAGAGAGAGAGAGAGAGAGAGAGAGAGAGAGAGAGAGAGAAGCATAAAAGCCTGTCACATTAGATTGTAAATGGCTGCTGTTACTAAGGAGAGTGTGTGATGATTCAACGAGCAGGAACATTATGTGAGTTGAGTAATTTTGAACTATTATGGCTGACGTGGACAACTGCCTTGTATTATTCTTTCTCTTCTAAACCATGGGATCATGCAAAATATGCCTGGCAGCACGTCCAGAATAGGGGGTAAGGTTGTTGGAAATACAGGGTGTTTCAAAAAATGTGATATTATTTTAGATGCAAATATCCCAGAAACTACATAGTCTAGACAAATGAAACTGAACAGGATTAATGTTGAGCAATATAAGATTTATTCCTCAAAATTTGAATGAGAAATTCAAAGGTATGTGGATTCCATGAACGATTTCACAAATTTTCAATATTCAGTCCGCCTGAAACACAGACACACAGACAGCCTTCCTCTTTGAACTTTTTGTGCCGTGTCCAAATCTGCATTGCAGTTGGTGCATTTTTAGAGAATTCTCTCATAAATGCATGTTGCACAGTCTTGTTTGACTGTGTTTGAACGTACTCTAATGCGCAAAATGCCTTTTCTTTTCCAGTGAATGGCATTTCTATACCTAAAAAGATAAAACCAAAAAAAACCAATAAGCATAAATTTTGACCTGTTTCCACACATGCTGTTAAAATTTGAGGTCAATTGAACAAGAATTGGCAAAGTTATTAGATTATGAAATTATATCAATTTTTTTGAAACACCCTGTATAAGTAGCTTGTAAAAAGATTTTTTTTCTTTTGATTATCAGAGCATTATTTTACCCCACTTTTCACCAATTTGATCAATTCCTACCCACTAGCTAGCTCTTCCCTCTCACAAGACATCTACAAACCAGGGACAGTGGAGACTAGCACGTACATCCTCCAAGACATGTGAAGATGGCATCTTTTTGAATTGGAACACAGGTTACATCACATGGCAGTTGAACACAATTATATGAAAGTGCTAACTGCACTCTTCTACATACTTGAGCTCAGAGATGCCACTTATTGATTAGTGTTGCTCTGACTGACAGGGAAGGGAGTAATGCTATCCCTCTTGCAGAGACCACAGCCAATTATGATCACATTGATGGCCACTACATGTTGGTATTCGAACGCATGATCTGTTGTGCTATTTGGTTGTTCCATTCAAGAAGCAAGCTTACCATTGTTTAAAAATACCTCAACAAACTAGGCACTAATACTACACAGACATTTTTGTGATCTCCAAGCTTATAGTAAATCATATGCTAAATTTTGCAGTTTGGCTGATAAATGTTTAAGTGCTGATTAATGAACACCAAGTTAGTATATATTTTGCATGTGGCTCTTTTTCTCCTGCCTCTTTTGCTTTTAACAAAGAGCTGATTATTCATGCCACCTTTTTACAATCTTAATAGACTTTGCTACTTGACTAATATAAGGATTTGTATGGGTGCAGTTGTTAATACCCATATGGAAAAGATGTAGATAAATCTTATAAAATTTGTATGTCCTTTGTCTGAAACTTGTATGTAAAGCATACAACAGTGAAACCAGATATAAGATCCTTAGTAAATTTGAACAAAATGAAACTTGTATGATTTGCGTATTTATCAGAACAATATATGACAGTAATGCAAAAGTGGCCACTTTCAGGAGTAAATCATATTCCTTATATGATGCACAATACATGAAACATAAACTGAAGGTGATGGAAAGTTATATTTTTTTCATAAGTTTCTTCTATTTCTTTTCCATATGGGTAGAAGTGGATCTATGGCAACTGTTGTATGGGCTCTGTAATAAATCGCCTCACATTAAATGGCGATCTCATTCTCCTTGACTCTGAATGATACACACTAATCTCTGAGTCATCCAACTTCCAGGATATGAGCTCCCTTGAGGAGTCTGCTGAACACATGTTTTCATGGATTCTTGGGAGGTAGAATGACAGTCCCTGTGTCTGAAATCGCTCACTCATTCACTACTCCCTACTCCCATCCATCCATTATCTGTAGCTGCTTATCCTGTTCTACAGGGTCGCAGGCAAGCTGGACCCTGACTGACCATGGGCTATCTCAGCTGACTATGGGCAAGAGGCGGGGTACACCCTGGACAAGTCACCAGGTTATCGCAGGGCTGACACAAACAACCATTCACACTCACACCTACGGTCAATTTAGAGCCACCAGTTAACCTAACCTGCATGGCTTTGGACTGTGGGGGAAACCAGAGCACCCAGAGGAAACCCATGCGGACACAACATGCAAACTCCACACAGAAAGGCCTTCACTGGCCACTGGGCTCAAACCCAGGACTTTCTTGCTGTGAGGTGACAGTGCTAACCACTACACCACCGTGCCGCTCTCCTTACTCCTTATATAGGGAATTACTATATAGAGGACTGCTGTATATAGTGAGCTCATTGGTAAAATGAAAAAAAAAAAAAAGCTTTCGGACACTAGTCCGTCACGCTGGTATTTATATCATTACTGTTTTAATTTTTTTTAATTTCATTTTATTTTATTTAATTGCACATGATAAAAGAAATTTACAAGAAAACACAAATGGAACAAAAACAGAAAACATGCTGGGGGAAGAAAAAAGCACAATGGCTTGTTCTAAGTCTTCCCCCATTTAAATTAACAAGTAATTAATACAGATTTAACAAATTAGAGAATAACTATGTTAACAATAGTAAATAATAACAAATAATGATAATAATATAATAATTGATAAAATTATACATTAAACTGTAACTGGTATCATAACTGAAATAACAAATATAAACAAAATGTCAATTGCAGATAAAATTGCACAATTAAAACATGCCAGATCAGTCGGCTGGTGGGTTTTCAAAATAATAAATACATGCATGTATTTTTGTGATAAATACATATTATACTGAGCGTATTTCCCACATTAATCAATAAAAAGTACCTGCATCTTTCAGTTTTTTTTAAATCAAGGCTGAATATTTTCTTCTTTGCCGCTGCCTTTTATTAAATCAAATTTCAGACTTATAATTTGATTCCTTTCAGCGCGACCACAATGCATGGTGGGATACGTTACTTTGGTTAGTGACCATCGGTTGTACACTACTTTTTGTGATGCATTGTGGGATACTTTGAGTGCACTATATAGGGTGTAATAATCCTCACTAAGGTTTCAGACAGCACTACAAAATAGTGCCCTATATAGTGAGTAGGGAGCGATTTTGGACTCAGTGCAGCATAACCTGGGAATTTATGCAGTCATTGGATACTCATATTATTGATGCCAAATTGTTGGTCAATGCATTTATCTTTTCAAGTCTTGACTATTGCAATTCTCTCTTTTATGGTCTCCCTGCCACATTGCTCAATCGCCTGCAGTACATCCAAAACTCAGCAGCTAGAGTCCTCACACTCACCAAGCGCACTGCTCACATTACTCCTGTTTTACAGCAACTGCATTGGTTGCCAGTTATCTCTCGGATTAAATACAAAATCTTGCTTTTAACCTATAAAGCTCTTCATGGTTTCACCCCTTCCTATCTCTGTGAGCTAATTCATTTGTACTGTCCCTCCCGCTCCCTCAGATTTTCTGTCTGTGGACTTCTGACTGTTCCACATTTTAAACTGGTATCTATGGGTGGCAGATCATTCAGTGTTGCTGCTCCTAAACTTTGGAACTCATTACCACAATCACTTCATGACTGTTCCACTCTCTCTTCCTTCAAAGCTAACTTGAAAACTTTCCTCTTTACCTCACACTACTCTTTCTAGTGTGGCCTTTTGTTTTGGTAACTCCTGTGTAAAGCGTCCTTGGGTTTGTGAAAGGTGCTATCTCATCTCATCTCATTATCTCTAGCCGCTTTATCCTTCTACAGGGTCGCAGGCAAGCTGGAGCCTATCCCAGCTGACTACGGGCGAAAGGTGGGGTACACCCTGGACAAGTCGCCAGGTCATCACAGGGCTGACACATAGACACAGACAACCATTCACACTCACCCCTACGGTCAATTTAGAGTCACCAGTTAACCTAACCTGCATGTTTTTGGACTGTGGGGGGAAACTGGAGCACCTGGAAGAAACCCACGTGGACACGGGGAGAACATGCAAACTCTGCACAGAAAGGCCCTCGCCGGCCACGGGGCTCGAACCCGGACCTTCTTGCTGTGAGGCGACAGCGCTAACCACTACATTACCGTGCCGCCCGAAAGGCGCTATATAAATTATTATTATTATTATTATTATTATTATTATAATATTAAGGGCGCCCTGAGTGCTTGCTAATGTTAAAGTGTGGAAATCACACGAGATATTCTCAAGTCTTGATATGACATCAGACTTATGATAAATTGTATATGGCTAGTTTAAAGTATAGTGGAGTATTGAATAGGGCTACCTCTTATAAGCTATCTTCTATTAACAACACATTCAACACAACACTCCAGGGCACTTTTCCAAGCTCTGCACTTCCTCCTCTCTCCATAGGGATTCTGGGAAAACCACACCTTTATGAGATGCTCTTGTCACATATCTCAGACCCTCTATTATTAAGGTAACAGATTGTAATTTGCATGTGCATAACCTTAAGGTGTGTGTGTGTGTGTGTGTAGGGGGTGTTTTTATATCTTAGTGGGGACCAAATGTTCCCCTATGTATAGAAATATCTGAATGATTTGACATTGTGGGGACATTTGGTTTGGTTAATTAAAGAAAAAAAAACAGCCAAAAAGTTTTCTTTAGGTTACTGGAATTAGGGTTAGATTGAGGTGGAGGCTGAGCATTAATTAGCTGCATTAATAATGCCAGTGGAAGGTCCTCTCAAGGATAATAAGATAGACGTGTGTGTGTGTGTGTGATGAGTAGGGAGGATGACACTTAATGCTAATCTCTCAGCAGACTCTCAAGCTGAGAGAAAATCAACACTCTCATTTTGCTACTAATTACGAGAGTGGGCCGATGATTGCCTTTGAGCATTTGAAATGGTCTGTTCTAATGGAAAAAAGGTCACCTGCGTTTTGTTTTTGAGTTAGATGCTGCCTGATCTGCTATTTGTTCTCACACTAAATGCCACCACACAATGATTTTTTTATTAGTACTATATTATTTTTTTAACTGTATATTCTCTCAATCTTGCTGAGAAGTAAAACTGATCTAATGAAGACATCCAGGTAGATTGTTGTTAGAGAGAAGGATATAACCTTGTTAAGCCAATCACAGAGCTCGCCATGGGATGAGTCACAAACATGCAATTTCCTCAGAGACAAGGTGTGTAGTTACTGTCCCTGCAGTACTCATTTGTGGAGCAGTGAAAGGTCATTCCTTTCCACAAGTCTCTTATTTACACAAATAGCATGTTCTGCGCTGTGCCATTGCCTCAGAATACTGTTTGCTACTGTCTGCTTAGGTGCTGCATTGTCAATTTATTGAGATTTATTGATTTTTATCTAAATTGCAGTCTTTATACTGAGAAATAGCCCAATGAGTCAGCAGTGCTTTGCCACAGAGAGCCTATTAATGACTATGAATATTGTTATTCTACTTTTCTCACGTATCTTTGATTATGGCTGTGTGTAATGTGTATCTTATCTAATTCCGGTCATACAAATGTTCCCTTCCTTAAAAAGCCCTTTATTTCCACTAAGCCACTTTGTCTCCCCGTGAGAAATGCGCTCAGCTCCATGCAGTGACATTTCAAATTTGACACTCAGTATAGAGATTTTTTTACAAACGAGCATCGTTAGTTTTAGTTTTCAAAGGAGAAGCCCTGAGCGGTGGCTGATAAAGGGGAGGATTTTTAATCCTACTGGGAGAATTTTTTCCTCCTGAGACGTGAGGCACAGAGATTTACCCTGCCTTTCTTTTATTTAGTCTCTTACACTTTGCCGCCCTTGGCTGTATGCACGAGTTTTCAAAAGCTCTGCAGAGTGTGTTTAACATTATCATGTTTTGTTCTACTTTTATCTGTTGAGTGTGTGTCTAGGTTGAGATTTTTCCCCCCTCTTTCTTCAGTCACTCTGAGATGCATTGCTTGTTTTATCACTCCAGATCCTGCTGACTGATTTGTTATGATCAAAGAACTGTTTAGCATGAAGAGAGGAAAACGAGTGTGTGCTACATATTAAGGTAGCACTTCATACTGTTCACACTCAGTTCTGCTTCTTTGAATGATTATATGAGGGTACTTCAAAAAGTTCTCAGCCACACCTGGAAACAAGAGGCATAGCTCCCATTTTGGGGTATAACTGTACACTATAAAGCCTTATATCACTGTCCACAAAAACGCAAATGAAAGAAGGAATCAAAGAAAAAAGGAGAGGAAAGCTTCGAGCTGGCATGCTGTTGCTCCAGGACAATGTGCCCGTCCACACAGCACAGGTGGCAGCGGCACAAGCAGCCAAATGTGGCTTTGAACTGTTGTCCCATGCACCTTACTCACCCAACCTGGCACCATCTGACTTCTCTCTGTTTCCTAAACTGAAATCCCACTTGCATGGCCGCCATTTTCAGAGCGATGATTAAGTCAACCATGCTATTGAGGAAAATCTGGAGGCTCAAGATGTCACCTTCTTCCGCAAAGCAAGAGCGAAGCTTGAACATCGGTGGACCAAGTGCATTGAAGTTAAAGGAGACTATGGAAAAAAATAATGCAAGAACAATCTTTCTCTTGTGACGTTTTCTGGGTAAGGCTGAGAACCTTTTGAAGTACCCTCGTATCTGACAATACCACTTGAATATGCTTAGTATTATTTCCTCTTTATTAGCACTGTCACCTCACAGAGTTAGAACCTGCCGGTTGACTGGGGCCCTTCTGTGTGGAGTTTGCATGTCCTCCTTGTGCATATGTGGGTTTCCTCCGGGTGCACTGGTTTCCTCTCACTGTCCAAAGATATGCAGATTAGGCCACCTGGCTACTCTAAATTACCTATGAGTGTGAATATAAGTGTTGTCTGTCTCTCTGTGTTAGTCCCATGGTAGAATGGAGACCTTTTCAGGGTGTACTCCACCTCTTGCCTGATGTTGTAGGGGACCTTTTTGTTGGTGTTAGTTGGTCATGATCATAATCTTTAAAGTGCACAGAAAATGCTCAAACTGACTACTAAGCATGACAGTTTGTTAGTTTCTTTCCAGTTGCCTGCTACCAACTAGCTAGCAACCAAACTCACATGGTTATTGTTGTTTAAGCATTAATAGGAAAAGAGAATGTTTTTCCAGCTATAGCTATCTCATTTTCTCTCTTATTCTCAATCAATCTTTCCCTTCTTCCCAGTCTAGCTTTTTGTCTCTTTGTCTGTCTCTTCCTCTGGCCCTGAGCTGCATTTATTTCACAGACAAAATTAGAAACAAGGATAATTCCTTGTAACAGATTATTAAATAAAATGTGTTTTTCTAAAATGCGCTCACCAATATACACACACTGGACACTTTAATCGGAACTTATTCTTGATTCCAAGATTCCTGTTCTTAGCTGGCAGGAGTGGAACCCAATGTGGTATTCTGCTGTGGCATGTCGAGATGCTTTTCTGCTTACCATGGTTGTAAAGAGTGATTATATGAGTTACTATATCCTTCCTGGCAGCTCAAACCAATCTGGCCATTTTCCTCTGACCTCTCTTATCAACAAGATGTTTGTTTCCACCCACAGAACTGTCGCTCACTCAATGTTTTTTTTTTTTTGCACCATTCTGCATACATGTCAACCTATACGGAATATCCGTATTTTATACGGATTTGATTCAATAAACTTAGTATACGGGCGTATAAATAAAGTTATATGGATTCTTTAAAAAAACTTCAATATTTATTTAGAGCTATAATCAATTCCTCCTAGAACTGCCACCTTATTGTGGTGGAGGGGTTTGTGTGCTTGAATGATCCTAGGAGCTATGTTGTCGGGGGCATTATGCCCCTGTCAGGGTTTCCCAAGGCAGACAGGTCCTAGGTGACAGGCCAGACCAAGAGCAGTTCACCAAAAACCCCTATGGAGAAAAAAGCAAGGACCGTGACGTCGCCCGGTATGATGCAGCTGGGGCCCCACCCTGGAGCCAGGCCCGGGGTTGGGGCTCGTATGCAAGTGCTTGGTGGCCGGGCCTTTGCCCATGGGGCCCGGCCGGGCTCAGCCCAAAGAGGTGACGTGGGCCCGACCTCCTGTGGGTTCACCACCCACAGAGGTAGCAGTAGGGGTTTGGTGCAGTGTGGATTGGGTGGCAGTCGAAGGCAGGGGCCTCGACGACCTGATCCCCGGACACAGCGGCTGGCTGTTGGGACATGGAATGTCACTTCACTGGGGGGGAAAGAGCCTGAGCTTGTGCGGGAGGTTGAGAGGTACCGGCTAGAGATAGTCGGGCTCACTTCCACGCACAGCTTGGGCTCTGGAACCCAGCTCCTCGAGAGGGGCTGGACTTTCCACTTCTCTGGAGTCGCCCGTGGTGAGCGGCGGCGGGCTGGTGTGGGCTTGCTTATAGCTCCCCAGCTCAGCCGCCATGTGTTGGAGTTTACCCCAGTGAACGAGAGGGTTGCCTCTCTGTGCCTTCGGATTGGGGAGAGGGCTCTTGCTGTTGTTTGTGCCTATGGGCCAAATAGCAGTATAGAGTATCCGGCCTTCTTGGAGTCCCTGGGAGAGGTACTGAGGGGTGCTCAGACTGGGGACTCCATTGTGCTACTGGGGGACTTCAATGCTCACGTGGGCGACGACAGTGACACCTGGAGGGGCGTGGTTGGGAGGAACGGCCTCCCCGATCTGAACCTGAGTGGTGTTTTGTTATTGGACTTCTGTGCTAGTCACGGTTTGTCCATAACAAACACCATGTTCGAGCATAGGGGTGTCCATAAGTGCACGTGGCACCAGGACACCTTAGTTCGGAGGTCGATGATCGACTTTGTAGTCGTTTCATCTGATCTCCGGCCCTATGTCTTGGACACTCGGGTGAAGAGAGGGGCTGAGCTGTCAACTGATCACCACCTGGTGGTGAGTTGGATCCGCTGGTGGAGGAGGAAGCTGGACAGACCTGGCAGGCCCAAATGTATGGTGAGGGTCTGCTGGGAACGTCTGGCCGAGCACTCTGTTGGGGAGGTCTTTAACTCCCACCTCCGGGAGAGCTTTTCCCAGCTTCCGAGGGAGGCGGGGGACATTGAGTCTGAGTGGACAATGTTCTCTACCTCCATTGTGGACGCAGCTGTTCGGAGCTGTGGCCGCAAGGTCTCCGGTGCCTGTCGTGGCAGCAATCCCCGAACCCGGTGGTGGACACCGGAAGTAAGGGATGCTGTCAAGCTGAAGAAGGAGTCCTATTGGGCCATGTTGACCTCCGGGACTCCTGAGGCAGCCGACGGGTATCGGCAGGCCAGGCGTGCTGCAGCTCGGGCAGTTGCGGAGGCAAAAACTCGGAACTGGGAGGAGTTCGGGGAGGCCATGGAGAAGGACTATCGGTCAGCCTCGAAGAAATTCTGGCAAACCGTCTGGCGCCTCAGGAGGGGGAAGCAGTACTCTGCCAACACTGTTTACAGTGCGGGTGGGGAGCCGTTGACCTTGACTGGGGACATTGTCGGGCAGTGGAAGGAATACTTTGAGGATCTCCTCAATCCCACCGTCATGTCTTCCACTGAGGAGACTGAGGCTGATGACTCATAGGTGGACTCGTCCATTACCCAAGCCGAAGTCACTGAGGTGGTTTGCAAGCTCCTCGGTGGCAAGGCACCGGGGGTGGATGAGATCCGCCCTGAGTATCTCAAGTCTCTGGATGTTGTGGGGCTGTCTTGGTTGACACGCCTCTGCAACATTGCGTGGCGGTCGGGGACAGTGCCTCTGGAGTGGCAGACTGGGGTGGTGGTCCCTCTTTTTAAGAAAGGGGACCGGAGAGTGTGCTCCAATTATAGGGGAATCACACTTCTCAGCCTCCCAGGGAAGGTTTACTCCAGGGTACTGGAGAGGAGAATTCGACCAATAGTCGAACCTCGGATCCAGGAGGAACAATGCGGTTTTCGTCCTGGTCGCGGAACATTGGACCAGCTCTATACCCTTCATAGGGTGCTCGAGGGTTCATGGGAGTTTGCCCAACCAGTCTACATGTGCTTTGTGGATCTGGAGAAGGCATTCGACCGTGTCCCCTGTGGTATTCTGTGGGGGGTGCTTCGGGAGTATGGGGTTCGGGGCTCTTTGCTAAGGGCTGTCCGGTCCCTGTACGAACGGAGCAGGAGTCTGGTTCGCATTGCCGGCAGTAAGTCAGACCTGTTCCCAGTGCATGTTGGACTCCGGCAGGGCTGCCCTTTGTCACCGGTTCTGTTCATAATTTTTATGGACAGAATTTCTAGGCGCAGCCAGGGGCCAGAAGGAATCCTGTTTGGGAACCACAGGATTTCATCTCTGCTTTTTGCGGATGATGTTGTCCTGTTGGCTTCTTCAAACCAGGACCTTCAGCATGCACTGGGGCAGTTTGCAGTCGAGTGTGAAGCGGCTGGGATGAGAATCAGCACCTCCAAGTCCGAGGCCATGGTTCTCGACCGGAAAAGGGTGGCTTGCCCTCTCCAGGTTGGTGGAGAAGTTCTGCCTCAAGTGGAGGAGTTTAAGTATCTCGGGATCTTGTTCACGAGTGAGGGAAGGATGGAGCGTGAGATCGACAGGCGGATCGGTGCAGCCTCCGCAGTGATGCGGTCGCTTTACCGGTCCGTCGTGGTGAAGAAGGAGCTGAGCCAAAAGGCGAAGCTCTCAATTTACCGGTCGATCTACTTTCCGACTCTCACCTATGGTCATGAGCTTTGGGTAATGACAGAAAGAACAAGATCGCGGATACAAGTGGCCGAAATGAGTTTCCTTCGCAGGGTGGCTGGGCGCTCCCTTAGAGATAGGGTGAGAAGCACAGTCACTCAGGAGGAGCTCGGAGTAGAGCCGCTGCTCCTCCACATCGAGAGGAATCAGCTGAGGTGGCTCGGGCATCTTTTTCGGATGCCTCCTGGACACCTCCCTGGGGAGGTGTTCCAGGCATGTCCCCCCGGGAGGAGGCCCCAGGGAAGACCCAGGACACGCTGGAGGGACTATGTCTCTCGGCTGGCCTGGGAACGCCTCGGTGTTCTTCCCGAGGAGCTGGCCGAGGTGTCTGGGGAAAGGGAAGTTTGGGCTTCCATGCTTAGACTGCTGCCTCCGCGACCCGGTCTCGGATAAGCGGAAGAAGACGAGACGAGACGAGATAATCAATTCCCACGATGATAAAAGAGCGCATAACATTTACAAACATACTGTACACCACAGACAGCCAGTAAAGAGTCTTATGAAATTGCGCATTATCTTGTGGTAGCGAGACTTCGTTCCACTTTTGATCATGCGCACACCGCATTGCGAGAATCCCACCAACCGGGAAGTCATAGACATATAAACATAGATGCCACCTTCTGCGTAGAATCATACGTCATCCTCACCGCCATATTGGATGTGGCAAAGTGGAGATTCTTCAACCGTCTCTGGTATAGCGTCTAGACAGTAGCCGAGAGTAAAGATGCCTCATTCATGTGCTGCGTTTAACTGTACCAACAGGTTTACCGTCCAAACAAGATCACATGGGATTACCTTTGACAGGTGAGACTGGAAAAATACTTTTCATTGTATTTGGTCATTATAACGTAATTTTACAAACAGATTTTCCTGACTTTGTGGCTAATATGAAGTCTCGTGCATAATAGCCGCTCGGTGAAACCTGTCTCCAAACAACGAAGTATTTCCTTCGTAACTACACTGATAACACTTTGTGTTCTTGTCAAACATTGGAGCTTTGTATTCATTCTGAATGTTTATTGTTATTAATATTGAATAAAAAGTAACTGGGATATATCATTGTTAATTATCATTCAAATTTTAGGTAAATTATTTTAATTTGCATCTTATACGGATTTTACAAGGGAAATACGGATTTTGGAGGTTGGTTATACAGGTTTGATTGACCAAAGGTTGACATGTATGATTCTGTGTAAACTCTAGAGACTGTTGTGTGTGAAAACCCCAGGAGATCAGCAGTTTCTGAAATACTCAAACTAGTCCATCTGGCACCAACACCCATGTCACAGTGAAAGTCACAGAGATCACAGTTTTTCCCATTCTGATGTTTGACATGAACATTAACTGAAACTCTTGATTTGTATCTGCATGATTTCATGCATTGTGCCGCTGTCAAGGGATTGGCTGATTAGATAGCTGCATAAAACAGCAGGTGGATGGTGTACCTAATAAAGTGACAAGTGAGCATAGCTATGCATGGGAAACACTAAAGCGATATGGTTAGCTATTGTATCTGATAGTGAGACAAAACCTCCATCACACAGACATGTCTTTTTTTTCGGGTTTTTTTTCATCTGTTCCTTTCATATCCTTTCTTTAAACTGAACTTTAAATACTAGCATACAGTACTAGTCAAACGTTTGGATACGCTTGTGCATTCATAGTAATGAGTAAGTGTATCCAAACTTTTGACTGGGACTGTAATTACTCTAAGTTGTGGGCAATTTGTTACAGTATTGCAGATGCATTATCCAGTTAAAAAACAATTAATTATGTACGCAATCAGCAGTCATTTTATTAGGAAAAAAATGATCAGATGGCTTACGATTAGTCATTTGACTATTTTCAGAGAGTAATAAAGGCATAAAATTTATGCAATTAAGGTAATTTAAGATTGTCTAGTGCGCATTGCTGCAGCATCTGAATGTCGCATCAGTGATTTGGCATAAATCCTAATAATCATGATCTTTTTACTTGGCCTATCAGAAACTGCAGTTGGAATAAGAATTAGCTGAATGACATTAAAAGATTCACGCTATTGATTGACTGAGCAGGAGCTTTAATTTATTATCCCCTGCCCAAATGAAGTTTGGTGGGGGATATAGAAACAGGCTCTGTCCGTCCAATCACATTTTCGTTTCCAGGCCATATCTTTAAAACTACTGAAGATATCTTCATGAAGTTTTGTAGACATATCAAGCAACGTGTGAACTGGTGCCTGTTGATATTTACAATTTTTGAAAAGTATTTTTCAAATTTTTACATTAAAAAATAGATTTTGACTTAGTTTCTAAGAGCCATTTCTGGAGCATATATCCAAAACTATTCATGATATGGATTTGAAACTTGGTATACATGTTAACAAGGTGATGTAGATGTACCTTTTCATACGAAGAAATGTGAGAAATTTTAATTTTTCATGTTTCCATGGAAACAATTTCAGACTTAGTCTCTCAGGTCTTGGGGTAGGTTTTGTTTCCAGAGCAGAACTTGAAAACTAGAAGAAGAAGCCTTTATTTGTCACATGCACACTCAAGCACACAGTGAAATTGATCCTCTGCATTTAACCCATCTGAAGCAGTGAACACACGCACACACACCCAGAGCAGTGGGCAGCCATACTACAGCATCCAGGGAGCAGTTGGGGGTTACCTTGCTCAAGGGCACTTCAGCCCAAGGCCACCCCATGTTAACCTAACCGCATGTCTTGGGGGAAACCGGAGCAGCCAGAGGAAACCCACGCAGACACGGGGAGAGCATGCAAACTCCACACAGAAAGGCCCCCATCGGCCACTGGGCTCGAACCCAGAACCTTCTTCCTGTAAGGCGACAGTGCTAACCACTACACCACCGTACCACCAAACTATGAGTGGTATGGTCTTGAAAGTTGATACATGTGTTGATTAAGTAATGTACATGTGCCTTTTGATACTAAGAAATGTGAGACATTTTTATTTTTAGCTCACCTGGAACAACGGTGGTGTAGTGGTTAGCGCTGTCGCCTCACAGCAAGAAGGTCCTGGGTTCGAGCCCTGGGGCCGGCGAGGGCCTTTCTGTGTGGAGTTTGCATGTTCTCCCTGTGTCCGCGTGGGTTTCCTCCGGGTGCTCCGGTTTCCCCCACAGTCCAAAGACATGCAGGTTAGGTTAACTGGTGACTCTAAATTGACCGTAGGTGTGAATGTGAGTGTGAATGGTTGTCTGTGTCTATGTGTCAGCCCTGTGATGACCTGGCGACTTGTCCAGGGTGTACCTCGCCTTTCGCCCGTAGTCAGCTGGGATAGGCTCCAGCTTGCCTGCGACCCTGTAGAAGGATAAAGCGGCTAGAGATAATGAAATGAGATGAGATGAGCTCACCTGGAACAAAGGTCTGGTGGGCTTATGCCATGGGCTGCTGAGGTCAGTGTAAAGAGGTAGGGTTGGTTTCCTGCAGCAGAACTTGAAAAATGTGACAAATAATATCTTGAAACTTGGTATATACTGCAGTTGATATAGGGCAGGGGATATAGATAACTCTGTCTTCTTGTTTCTGAGAGCAATTGATATTTATTTGGGAAGAAATGTTTTTTTCATTTAAGAACTCTTATCAAATAAATCATTTTATCGTGTTTTTATCATACATTTTATACATTTTACATCAAAGCTCAATTAATATTCCACTATTGCTTTTCACTACTGCAAAGCTAGAATGATTGGAAGTTAGTGTTGTGTTTACACTGATATTTCCCATGCTTTATGCTTTATGTCTTTCGTCTGGTCATCTTACTTAGTCTTCTGTTATGCACTATCCATATCTCTTCTCTGGCTCATTTTTTGCTCTCCCTTTAGTCAGCCCATCCTTCATTTCCAATCCCCCCCCACACACACACACACAGACAGATGCCCTTCCTCCACCTCCTGCCCCACTCTCTGCTGTCTGCATGTCTGTATCAGCTTATAACATTTCTTCCACCAACACTGAATTATTGAGAAGCCTGGAGTCTCAAGAGATTGAGCATGTGGAAGGCAGTTTTATCTGGGAAATATGGACATGACTTTTGTATTACACTCACTGGCAACTTTATTAGGAACACTATACTAATACTGGGTAAGACCCCATCCCCTTACGACATGTGCATTATCATGCTAGAAATACCCATTATAAGATGGGTAAATTCTGGACATATAGGGATTACACATGGTCAGCTCAGCAACATCATAGGCTGTGGCCAGCGATGCCCATCTGGTATTAAGGGGCCAAATGTGTGTTAAGAAAATATTCCCATCCCACATCATTAAGCCACCACTACCACCAGCTTGAACTGATGACACAAGACAGGTTGGGTCTAGGATTCGTGCTGTTGATGCCAAATTCAGAAATTGAGATTTATAAGATATTTGAGATTCATTAAACATCAGCCGATTCCATCCACCCCAATCTTCAGCTGTCCAGTGTCAGTGAACCTGTGACCACTGCTGTAGCCTCAGATGCCTATTGGACCACCCTCCCTAACCTACAGGACATTTATTCCAACTGCTGCAGGGACAGAGCCAGGAAGATCGCCAGCGACCCCAGCCACCCTAATAATAGACTGTTCTCCCTGCTGCCTTCAGGGAGATGGTACCGACAGCTGAAGGCCAACACTGAGAGAATGAGGAGGAGCTTCTTCCCTCAGGCCATCAGACTGTTGAACTGTTCACAATGATAACAAGGTACACTACTATGCACTACTGCACTTTGGACTTTAAGGACTCGTAACCGCACAATCATCACATCTTTGCCATGCTTCCACTCATTAATATAGTTGTTTTCCCCCCTTCCCCTTTATTTCTATAGTTTTTAATTTATCTTATCGATATACTTTTACACCTGCAACGACCTAAGGTACATAAGAATTTCACTGTAATTACTTGTCCAACAAAACTTGAACTTGAACTATTGGCTAACAGGAGTGGTTGTTTGCTGTTGTAGCTAATCCATGCCAAGCTTCGACATGTTCTGCATTCTGAGATGCTTTTCTGAAGAGTACTGTTGTAAAGAATTATTATTTGAGTTATTGTAACCATCCATAGCCTCTGATGTCTCTTATCACCAAGCTGTTTCTGCCCCACAGATTCTTTACAGATTTCACTGGATGTTTTTTCCCCTCTCACCATTCTCTGTAAACTCTCTGTTTTGCATAAAAATCCCAGGAAATCAGCAGTTTCTAAAATACTTAAAACAGCCGGTCTGGCACCAACAACCACCTCAGTCAAAGTAACTGAGATCAAACTTTTCTCCTTTTATTTCTGCCATATTTGTTTCTAATATTTGATGTGAACTCGACCTGTATCTGCATGATTTCATAGATTGTGCTGCCACATGATAATTGCATGAACAGACAGGGGTACACGCATCACTATGAAAATGGCTGGTGAGTATAGTATATACATACAGGACAAATGTATGTATATAATATATTAGATGGCTTTTTAGTGCATGTAACCAGACTTCAGGATATTTGTTTGCAAGAATATTTCTCGGCCCATATTGGACCATGGGATAAGGGTCCATTTCATACTATTTCTTAAAAGCCACTCATGAAATAAGTTAAAATGAAGTCATTTTTCCATTTTGATTTGATACAGATATTAGATATCAGAGAGATAGCTGCTAATAACAAATACAGAGATTCAGTACAAAAACATCTGAGGTGCAATGGCAACATGGTTTAGAAGGTGTGTCCTATTTTCAGATAGAGAGGGCTTAAGTTTGATGGTGATTTATGAAAAATATGAATTCACTGGTTTTAAAGTACAGTTGTGGTCAGAAGTTTACATACAGTGACACGAATGTCATCTTGGATATGAATGTCATGGCAATATTTGGGCTTGCAGTAATTTCTTTGAACTGTTCTTTTTCTGTGGCAGAATGTACAGCATACATCTTTAATTAAAAAAAACACTAGAATTTGGTGCACAAGTTTTAACTTTCTTTGGGTTTTCTGAAATCAACACAGGGTCAAAATTATACATACAGAGCCAAAAATTTACATACACTCACTTAGATTATTAATTCAGAGGTGCTGAAACTTCCAAAATGTCTCTTATCTTGCCAAGGCCAAGGTCTCTTAACTTCCTGTTAGTGATCATGATTGACTACAGCTGGTAGATTCTCTGTGCCTTCAGAAAAAGGGTTTGTTTACAGCCAGGGTCGTTGACAGGGGGGGACAACCGGGTATTTTGTCCCGGGCCCAGGCATGAGGGGGGGCCCAGAACTGGTCCCTCATGAAGATGCCATTAATCATTCTGTTTCATTTCAAAATGTGTTGATTTGGGGGAGAAAAATGTGCTATATTTGCATTCAATGAATGATTTCTGGTTCTTTTGCCTTTATTGTCTTCGAAAATAGATTCAAGAACCCACCTACCACCCCTAATGCAGAAATGGTTTGGTCTTTGATTAAGGCGCCAAATAACACGGCACTATTCCATCATAACGCTTCGACAATAAGCGTGCGAGCCCGTTTGCCAACATGCACAAGTCAGGAGCAAAGAAAAGAAAAGAAAAGAGAAAAAGAGATGCAGAAGCCAAGAGCCTCAGGGGCTCACTGCATAGATATTTTAGAAAAGATTCAGATGATGCAGCAGGTGGTGAAGGCAGTGGGGCAGCTGAGCCAGGTAAGACACAGATAACTTTTTTCCAGCCCCGTAATGTAACCCCAGCACGCGCAACGCGCCATTCATAATTATAAAGTAGGGGATAGCAGGGTACACTGAGTGAACACTGAAATGCACAGGGCATTGAATTATTTCATAAACATATCGGTTTAATAACACTGTGTCGCATATATCTCAATGAAGCAAAGAATAGCACATTGGCCCGCAATCATATCCAAATGTTTTAGGCACACTTGCTGAGCTGCGCTGAGCTGGACTCCGGTTAGCTGAAAGCCCGTGGAACGCTGCCTCTTGTTAATTAAACCTTATTTTGTTGGAAATCATCCTGTGTAGATACGACGGCATGTGAAATTGCCAGCTAGATAGAGTTTAATGTAACGAATGGGCTATAAATGGGGTGTTTTGAGGTTAGTCTGTTGCAAAACATTAAACTTTCACTTAGACTGGATACTCTTCAAACAATTCCCTTGCTCAAGTGAAAAATGATAGGCCTGTATGAAAAGCACAATTAATGAAAGTAGCCTAATAAGCCCTAAATGAATAAAACAACCTCTGTTTTATTGTTGTTGCTTACACGTTAAGATTTTGAAATCTTCTCGGTCCAGTTCTATATCCAGGGAACGTTGTAATCCTTTTGGTTTATCCGTAATAAACGTGTCAGCCCCCAGGTCAGATAGGCTAATGTTACGTGGTTGGGAGGGTGTCAATTTTTTTTGTAACATTCTAAATCGAGTACGGAAAGGACGTTTATGAAAAACAAGACAAAAAAATACACTGAAAAACTCACTGTACACATCACTAGTGGTGATGCTTCTATGTTTAGATTTTGGGAAAGCCATAACTCCGTTTTCATTGAGGCCCAGTTCCATCCCGTAAACAATCATTTTGGTTTATCAACTACCTGCGCTCAAACATGTCACAGGAGAGGCTCAATGGGCTGGCTATGCTCTCTATAGAGCGCGAACTTGCAAAGAAGCTGGACTTCAATGACCTTATTGACGACTTTGCCACAGCAAAAGTCCGGCGCATTGCATTTCGCACCTGAATAGTTGCAGACTAAGGAAATGTTCAAACTGTAAATATGTTGAAATGTTGAAATAAAATGGTTGACTGTTATAATGGGCTTGGAATACCTGTTATTTAAGGGTTGGAGTGAATGGAGACTGTGAAAAGAGGGGTTGGGTGTGGGTGGTTGCTGTGTGGCGATGTGCGTGTGCGCATATGTGTGTGTGTGTGGGGGGGGGGGGGGGGGCACTCAGATTATTTGGGGGGGGGCCCACTCAGATTATTTTGTCCCGGGCCCAGCCAAAGCTGTCAACGGCCCTGTTTACAGCACTCATTGGACTGACCAACACACAGTAAAATGGGAAAGTCCAAGGAGCTCAGTGTAGATCTGAGAAAGAGGATTGCAGATGTACACAACTCTGGAATGTCTCTTGGAGCCATTTCTAAACAACTGCAAATTCTAAGATCAGTTCAAACAACTGTATCCAAGTTATTGTGAGGTGTAGTCACTTTGTCAAGCCACTTTGCTTCAAGAAAACCCAAACCGTCACCCTCAGCTGAAAGGAAATTGGTTTGGATGGTCAGGAACAACCTGGGAACCACCATGTCACAGCCCTGCCATGAACTGGAAGCTGAGGGATCACTGTCTACAGTTCAGATCACCATGGACTAAGAGGCTGCTATCCAAGAAATAACCCCCTGCTCCAAAATTGACACCTTCAAGCTTAACTAAAGTTTGAAGCTGACCACATGGACAAAGAAAAAGCCTTCTGGAGGATAGCTGTATGGTCAGATGAGACAAAAATTGAATTATTTGGCCACAGTGACCACCATGTACAGAGGGGCACTGTACCAACTGGTGGTGGTGGCGGGATCATCATGCTCTGGGGCTGTTTTGCTGTCAGTGGAATTGGTTCATTGCACAAAGTGGATGGAATAATGAAGGAGGACTACCTCAGAATTCTTCAGTGTAAACCATCAGAAACTTAAACATGACTTGGGACTTGGGAGTTACAACAGGACAATGAACCCAAACACACATTAGAGCTGGTTGTGGAGGATAAAGCAGGCTAACATTAAGCTTAAAGCAAGTCCTGACATCAACCCTATTGAAAATATATGGACCGTGTTTATAAGTCGAGTCCATGGCAAGAAAAAAAACCAAATTTAATTTAACTCTATCAATTCTACCATGAAGAGTCATGACATATCCAACCAGAATTCTTCTAGAAGCTTGTTCATGGTAAACAAAAATGTTTAGTCAAGGTGAATCTTGTGAAGAGACATTTTACCCAAATATTAGCTGTGCTGTATGTATATTTTTGACCCTGTATGTATAATTTTGACCCTGTGTTGATTTCAGAAAACCCAAAGAAAATTAAAACTTGTGCACCAAATTCTAGTTTTTTTTAATTAAAGATGTATGCTGTACAATCTGCCACAGAAAAAGAACAGTTCAAAGAAATTACTGAAAGCCCAAATATTTCCATGACATTCATATCCAAGATGACATTCATGTCACTGTATGTAAACTTCTGACCACAACTGTACATCTTGCAATGCACTTGGACACATCATTTATGTTTCCTTGGCCATCAGCTGTTTTGGGTCTGGGGTGATCAGGCCCTGGCTTGTGTCCAAATAGCTTATTTTCTACAGATTAACCCATTAGTCCTTCAGCCTTGCCAACAAGTCAAACACTACCAAAACCACAAAGGCTTCCTAAAGCTGTAGCAAGCCTCACTGGCACCATTAAAGCATGCTCAGAGTCACTGGTTCTGTATGAATTTCTCATTACACCACACAGAGAGGTCTGCCTAACACAATCAGAGCCAAACTGGCCTCCCCAGTGACTGTAGCAAGCCCCACTTTCACCATTAATGCATGCTCAGTGCCCTGGTTCCATTCTAGTCAGGCAGTATTTGTTTATATTTGGAGGCTCCTTTGCAAAATTTGCCAAGTCTTGTTTTTGGTAATAATATACAAGTTCAGATATAAATTCATAAATCTGGACTTGTTGTAATGTTTGTAGCCTGCTGTTTCATAGTTAATTATGCAGGGGAACTTTGCACATAAAAAGAGCCCTGAAACCACATATAGGAAATTGGTAAAAAAGTATTACATCATTAATATGCAATTATTATATCTGTAAAAGGTGTTATTTGTGGCACACAACCTTTTTACTCAAATCAAAAGCATGGTTCATCAGGGGCGTAGCGGGGGGTGACCCCCCCCTTGTCGGACTATACATTTTTTCAATAGCCACATAAGAATATTAGAAAAGCACCCACTGTAATTTTTCTAACTTTTTTTTTTTAAACTAGATTGTGACCTGAGCCTCATTAGTGTTTCTATAACCTTGACTTCCTGTGGTTTGGGTGCGAAAACCCAGTTTGTCAGAGTGTGTGCGGGAGAGGCGGATGTAAGTGCAGATATGTTAAATAATACACAGTGCGATATGAGCATAAAGTGCGTGAAACGCACACAACAGGCAAACAGTCAGAAACAGCAGGCAAAGTCGTAATCGAGGAAACAGGCAGGAGGTCAATCGAGGCGTGGACAGGATATCAGAGGCAAAATTATACAAGATCAAGGGACGAGAAACAGGAGTCAAAAAACCAGGAGGTCAACAAGAACAGGGAACAAGGCTCTGTAAGGCACACTAGACGCGGTGTAATACTTCACATCGTCCTTGCATGGGCACAGTCCTTAAATAGCCCAAACATAGTTCATTGATTAAAGACAGGTATTCTCTGTTAACGGCGCACGTGCCAGAGCTCGTTAGGTGCGCGTGCAGCCTGGGGCACACCTTCAGGTGTACAAGCCAAGGTGCACAGGACTGACAGAGTCCTGCGCAAGCGCAACACGATCGCACTAGAAACCATGGTCAAGCTGCCAGTGTAGCTGCAGTCTTTTTAGTTGCGAATTACAAGTATTTCCTCTTGTGTTAATAATTAATCATGCCAAAACAAGTGAAACTTTCCTCCTTCTTTCGACGTGAAGAGAGGTAAGCAATTTATTATATATTTTTTTCCATCAAAGTTGCATTTTGTGGCTTCGAAGCTAAGTTTTAGTGCCGTTTCTAGAACACATCATCAAGAAAACGTGGAAGAAACAGCAATAATGGAAGAGCCAGTTTCTAAGCTACCTAAAACTAGCAATGGTAATTATTTTTTGTTACATAATGTACTGAGGCTGCCAGTCAGTGTGTGACACCCCCCCCCCCCCTTTGAAAAATCCTAGCTACGCCTCTATTCATACATTAGATACCCATTTAACCCTAAAAGGACCTAAACTACTGATTGGGATCAGTTCGAACCTCAGAGGTGGTGTGCTGCTCAGTCTATTCAACTGACATAACTTTTTGCTTTTAGGAGTTTGTTACTCTATAGATTCTTTATCTAAAAGTATGTTTATTTCAAGATTGATGAAAAAAAAAGTGTTTAACAAGGTGACTGATTTTTAGTTGGGGTCCCATAACTCTGTGAGATTTGTTGCAAAAATATTTCAGCAAGTTCGTCACTTCTTTGTGTGTCTATCTTTGCCTATCTGCATGTTTGCATGCTTGTCTCAGACGTCTGCCATAATTAAGAATATAACTCTTTCTTACAAATTGTAGATAAATAGTGAACCTGTTAGTTATAGAGTTACTGAAATGTCTGATGGCTGATGCTTATCTGTCCATGAACTCTCCATACAGAACAACAGACAGTCCAGCAGATACAGAGGAAACTGACATTGTCTAGTTGTGAAAGTGACATCGTTTACTTTTGAAAATAGTCCAGTGGCTATTCTGGTCATAATATGTGTTACCAATAACTGCTTTTATCTTCGTGTTTTGTGTTTGAATCCTTAGGCAAAGTGTCACTTCTTGATGTAGTTTGGACATTAAAAAAAACCCCAGAAACTGCTAGCAGCTTCGTAATAAATGTATCACAGAAATTTCTGAAATGAGAGATTGTGAGCTGAGTTCTGGAATGTGAATAAGCTATAAATATTCTCAAGTTCTGTAGCAATAGTGTAAAATATTTCTGGCTTTTTTATGTTCTCTATGTACTTAAATGTCTCATTTTAAACTTAACTTGATAATATCATGTAAATATATGATTTCTATTCACATAAAGTTAGTAAGCAGGTAATTCTCATCTCATCTCATTATCTCTAGCTGCTTTATCCTTCTACAGGGTCGCAGGCAAGCTGGAGCTTATCCCAGCTGACTACGGGCGAAAGGCGGGGTACACCCTGGACAAGTCGCCAGGTCATCACAGGGCTGACACATAGACACAGACAACCATTCACACTCACATTCACACCTACGGTCAATTTAGAGTCACCAGTTAACCTAACCTGCATGTCTTTGGACTGTGGGGGAAACCGGAGCACCCGGAGGAAACCCACGCGGACACGGGGAGAACATGCAAACTCTGCACAGAAAGGCCCTTGCTGGCCACGGGGCTCGAACCTGGACCTTCTTGCTGTGAGGCGACAGTGCTAACCACTACATCACCGTGCCGCCCCTAAACAGGTAATTAAAAAAAAAATACAGCTGTTATAATGGACTTGAGTGATACAGATATATGTTGTTGTTGTTTTTTACGTTTTTACATGCGATATTTAGCATTTCCTTTTTTGGTGAAAATGGTGATTGCTGACATTACAACAAGTAAAAATAATTTGTTTGGAATGCAAATAAAGGGTTAATACTGAGAAACCAGACTTGGCAAATTTTGCAAAGTAGGTTACATATGGGGCGGCACGGTGGTGTAGTGGTTAGCGCTGTCGCCTCACAGCAAGAAGGTCCTGGGTTCGAGCCCCGTGGCCGGCGAGGGCCTTTCTGTGTGGAGTTTGCATGTTCTCCCCGTGTCTGCGTGGGTTTCCTCCGGGTGCTCCGGTTTCCTCCACAGTCCAAAGACATGCAGGTTAGGTTAACTGGTGACTCTAAATTGACTGTAGGTGTGAATGTGAGTGTGAATGGTTGTCTGTGTCTATGTGTCAGCCCTGTGATGACCTGGCGACTTGTCCAGGGTGTACCCCGCCTTTCGCCCGTAGTCAGCTGGGATAGGCTCCAGCTTGCCTGCGACCCTGTAGAAGGATAAAGCGGCTAGAGATAATGAGATGAGATGAGGTTACATATGCTCCCTGACTATTTCTCCTGTGACACTAATACTACTCAGACTTGAGTGAGTCCAGCCATAAGGAAAATATAAAACAGTATATTTGTCTTAAACTCATTTGTCTACATTTTTTCAAGCACATGTTGGATAACATCAAAATAATTCTTTATGCCATTGAAAACTTCATCAGTCTGTTTTCTGTTCTCCCTGTTGGGAATAAGAGGCTTATTTTATAAGACGATAACAAACTGAAGCTCTGTGAAAATCCTTTATTTAAACAAATGACAGCTTTTCAAGAAAGCCAAGAATCTGTGGGAGAATGCTTATTAGTCTACACATGTGAAAGGACCTTGAGTCATAGATAGATGCAGCCTCATTGTTTTCTGGTGATTATTTTTCATGCCTTTCATTTCAGTTGAATAGAAACAGCACTCACCCCTGTGATTTGAATGGTAAAGCGTGTCTCAAGGTTGCTACTGAGGTAGTGTTGCGTAAGATTGACTTCCAGAAGCTCCCAACTGCTACTGTGAAAAGCCATTTCTGCTACAACTGCATATCTATCGTGTGATTACCTGTTGCTTAGGAACCACAGTGAATTCATGTGTTGGTTTCCATTTTAACCAAGGTTATGACAGAGAATCAACATGTTCACTATTATGTGTTTTGGTATGTCTCATCTCATCTCATCTCATCTCATCTCATTATCTCTAGCCGCTTTATCCTTCTACAGGGTCGCAGGCAAGCTGGAGCCTATCCCAGCTGACTACGGGCGAAAGGCGGGGTACACCCTGGACAAGTCGCCAGGTCATCACAGGGCTGACACATAGACACAGACAACCATTCACACCTACGGTCAATTTAGAGTCACCAGTTAACCTAACCTGCATGTCTTTGGACTGTGGGGGAAACCGGAGCACCCGGAGGAAACCCACGCAGACACGGGGAGAACATGCAAACTCCGCACAGAAAGGCCCTCGCCGGCCACGGGGCTTGAACCCGGACCTTCTTGCTGTGAGGCGACAGCGCTAACCACTACACCACCGTGCCGCCATGTTTTGGTATGTGTGATTTAATATACCTAATGCATTTAAAACTTTTTTTTTTAAATATTGAGATAAGCACAGTTTTCCCCTCATGTCAACCAGTGCTCATGTTTTTAGGGCATTCCAAAAGCTGAGTACAGATTTAGTGTATAGTGTAGTGTCACGCTTTGTAATTACACATAATTTCATGCAGTTAATTAGCCTATCCTTGTATGAGGTCAGATTGGGTTCCATCTCACTACAAATTCTTGCTACTCGGAAAACTTTCCCTACTTCAAAGATGATAATGCTATCTGTAAAACACAAGGGGTGTGCTGTTTAGGAAAATATGCTAAACGGTATGATGCATGTTAGCACCCCAAAGTTGATTATTTTTCAAAACAGGACAGCGAATTGCATAAAATTGTTAATGATTGCAGTTTTTTTTTTAATTAACGAACAATACAACATACTTTTTATCCATTTATAGTTACATTTAATGTTGTAGAACTTGTATGAAACTTACAAACTGTCACAAAGTATTGCCACTCAAGATCTCATCTCATCTCATTATCTCTATCCGCTTTATCCTGTTCTACAGGGTTGCAGGCAAGCTGGAGTCTATCCCAGCTGACTACGGGCGAAAGGCGGGGTACACCCTGGACAAATCACCAGGTCATCACAGGGCTGACACATGGACACAGACAACCATTCACACTCACATTCACACCTACGGTCAATTTAGAGTCACCAGTTAACCTAACCTGCATGTCTTTGGACTGTGGGGGAAACCGGAGCACCTGGAGGAAACCCATGCGGACACGGGGAGAACATGCAAACTCCACACAGAAAGGCCCTCGCCGGCCACGGGGCTCGAACCCAGACCTTCTTGCTGTGAGGCGACAGCGCTAACCACTACACCACCGTGCCGCCTTGCCACTCAAGATTCCTTCCATAAATGTTAAATAAACATCTTACAGAAACAATCACCATATTAATCACTGGACATCTTAAATAGCCTGGTATATGATTAGCCTTAGATTATACAATTCCTGTGTTACTATAGAAATGAAAACATATTAGGACTAACATATTAATATTAATATTACAGCCCACACTACTGTCAGAGTCATGTCAGAATTTCTGAGCCGTCAGATCTGATAATTTAGCAGCACCGTGGTACAATTATATTATTTTTATTTGGGCCAGGGACAGTGTCTCCTGGAGGAAAGAAAGTACCTTTTTTGTCCTCACCCTGTCTCACTCATGTGTCCCAGCTAGGGCATGAGATCATCAGTGTCAGTCTGCATGGTGCCACCAGTCTTCCCCTGCTGACAAACGGAGGAGTTCCACTGCCACTTGCTATTGTGTGAGTAACTGTAACATCCTTGCAAGTGCTAGACCTGGTACACAAGTCAAATTGGGCTCATTGTGAAGATTCTAAATGAATCTCAAAGCAGTTATGTGCAAGATTCATAATGTTTGGTGATTAGAAACCTTCCTGGTAGAAAAATGCTGGAACATTTATATAATGTGTTTTGTGCTGTGCACCTTTTTCTGTGTGCAGATAAATCTGATCAACGTTAAAGGCAAGTCAATGGACACTGAAGGAGAATTAAAGGATGCATCCCAAACTGCAGCGTGCAGACTATATTGTGTGTCTCAAACGTAATGATAATACTGATGCATTGACAAACTATTTAGTATAGTATTATACTTTTTCAGCCTACATTAGTTTGCTGCAAAGTGTGACTGTGTGTGATTACGTATGTACATGGTGCCCTGGAATGAACTGGTGTCCCATCTAGGCTAGGCAAAAAAGCAAAACCTGTTTAAAAAAGTAGGAGATCTCACATGATCTGGCTCTGCTGACAACATGTGCTCTGTTCTAATGCACTGGTCATTGGAGTCACCATTTAATGTAATAGTGAAAAATCTCACCAAGTAGTTATTCATATTCAGTGATAAATAACAAGGCGGGCGGCACGGTGGTGTAGTGGTTAGCGCTGTTGCCTCACAGCAAGAGGGTCCGGGTTCGATCCCCATGGCCGGCGAGGGCCTTTCTGTGCGGAGTTTGCATGTTCTCCCCGTGTCCGCGTGGGTTTCCTCCAGGTGCTCCGGTTTCCCCCACAGTCCAAAGACATGCAGGTTAGGTTAACTGGTGATTCTAAATTGACCGTAGGTGTGAATGTGAGTGTGAATGGTTGTCTGTGTCTATGTGTCAGCCCTATGATGACCTGGCGACTTGTCCAGGGTGTACCCCGCCTTTCACCCGTAGTCAGCTGGGATAGGCTCCAGCTTGCCTGCAACCCTGTAGGACAGGATAAAGTGGCTAGAGATAATGAGATGAGATGAAATAACAAGGCATTTCCACTTAGATCTTCCGCCAGCTGTTTTCTTAAATATCATCAAAGATATAAAAGATAAATTATTATGATAAAATATTACATTACATGAACCACTTCACGGTAAGTCTTACAGTCTGTAAGCTGAGTGACCACTACCTCACCATTTCCTGTGTTTTTGCTAATGAGTTTCGCTCTGCTGGAAATGCCATCTGCTTAAGCCTCAGTAGAGTTGCATGTATGGAATTATTAATAAGCTGGATATAAATAAGCTTGAACACACTTCACTCAAAATACATTAACACATGCCTATCTCTCTCTATCTTATATATATATATATATATATATATATATATATATATATATATATATATATATATATAATATAATAGTGTGTGTGTGTGTGTGTGTGTGTGTGTGTGAGAGAGAGAGAGAGAGAGAGAGAAATTGTTCCAGTGAAAATGTCTAACTGTATGGTTTTTAAAAGGTGTCAGGTTTTTAGTGAACAGCAAGGTAACTGTCAAGGCTATATAGATTCAGCATTGCATGATTCTGCTTTATTTTGCTGTCACATCTTCATACACCCTTGAACCCAACCTCAAATCACATCTGGGGCAATCTGTGTAATGGTGCTTTTAGTGTCTTGTGTGAGAAAAGGTTCACACTACATTTGGCAATTTCTATAAAGTCAGCTAGGCGTATGATTTCTGGAAGAATGCATTAGCCTCCTGGTGTGCCTGTGTGTATGCCTTTGTACATACAGCACATGCATGTGCAGCATGTGTGTACCTCGTTTATTGTACTTGTTGCTACACTTATGTATTTGCTACTGCTAAATAGACTAATTCTGTGTTTGTTACTGTTAAAAATACATCACTGATTTACTGTGAACAACAATTGCTATACAGTATATAGTAAGAGTGCTGTTAATGTTGTTCATTTCTTAATTTTGTCTTACAGGCTACAACCATCTTTACCATGTTTGTTGATTTCTAATGCAAATTATTCTCTGTAACATAAACATTCATATGACTTATTGATAAATTAATGATCCAACAAAAAATATTTTTGAACATTTTATCTTATCAGGGAACACTATATGCAGTGAGTCCACCCCTCATTGTCTTAAAGCTCTCCATCCATTATCTGTAACCACTTATCCTGGGCAGGGTCACAGGCAAGCTGGAGCCTATCCCAGTTGACTATGGGCAAGAGGCAGGGTACATCCTGGACAAGTCACCAGATCATCACAGGGCTGACACAGAGACAAACAACCATTCGCACTCACACCTACGGTCAATTTAGAGCCACCAATTAGCCTAACCTGCATGTCTTTGGAGGAAACCCACGCAAACACATGCAAACTCCACACAGAAAGGCCCCCATCAGCCACTGGGCTCAAACCCAGAACCTTCTTGCTGTGAGCTGACAGCGCTAACCACTACACCACCGTGCCACCTGTGATAAAGCGTTATAATAATATATTTGTATCTTAGTTCAAACAACCTACTCCAATTTTTTTTAATTGGTACATAATGGTATGTTTGTTTGCATGACATTGCTGTAGTACATTGTCATTAATCAATGTGTATTTCAGTAACAAGTTTAATATGTTATTAATTATGGTATCTATTTTAATTTACTTACGTTCAGTATGCATATAGAATACACCACTTAATGCAATGTTATACTTATTGGCAGGTCCAGGTTTATTAATGAAAATATTGAAGCAGACAAATTAAAGGTACAAAGATGTTGAGTCAACTTCATAGACTTGCATCATAAAATTAGCCACAGGAGCTAGTGAAGACCACAGAAAAGACAATAGTGTAATATGTACAACAATTTAACCATCAGCCAAAATTTTATAATCATTACAGTGGTGGTTCTTAATTACTTCCCAGAGTGCCAAAGTAAATTCTTTGCTTGCATAATTTCCATAAGATTATAACAAAAGAGCTGCTCTGAATTGATCATACTAAGTCGCATGCCATTACATGCTACCACTTCTTTTTCTTCCTGGTGAAACGGAATGAAAATTGAAAAAAAAAATCTCAAAACGATCCTCTTGTGGTGTTGCTGTAGGCTTTCCCCCCTAAGAGAGTCTGCTACTCTGCTAATGTTTCACTACCTTTTGATCCGATAGGCAAATAATGAGACCCTTATGAATAATAAATTCTAATCGTTCAGTGTGACCTTGCAGGGAAATACAAGCCACAGACAGACATCAGCTATAATGTACACCAGTGTAAATTGAAAGAGAAGGAGGGAAACGTACACAATCAGGATTCACAACCCCAGGGCTGAAGGGTCAGAGTCCAGCACAGATTGGTGATATCTTGTTCTAACACACACACTAAATCCAGTAATTAACTGATCAGTTGAACAAGGAGGCTTTAAACCTGGAAATCACGAATCAGTGCTGGACTCCTGTTCTCCAGGACTGGAGTCATGCATCCCTAGTCTACACCCATCACTAATTATCACTATTCAGACTAGTGGTCCTGCTGAATGCCTCCTGAGTCAATAGTGGACTCAATCAATCCTTGATTGCACCAGCTAGCCAGTTCAGATGAGCTTTAATCAGCAAATGTCCGAGGCACAGTGTGTCAGAGTGCTAAGATGGCCACCATCAGAGGGATTAGCTTCAGAGAAAGAGCTTCAAATGGAATGGAAGAGTGTATTTTTTTTTCCAAGCCACATTGTCATAAATTTTTCATCTGCAGCTGGCTTTGAGGCAGACAGAAGAGGGGGCAGTCCAAGCAAGGGGCAAATCGAAGGCTTCAAACCAACCTGGGCTTTCAGAGTGAGGGGGAGGGTTGCTGTACAAAAAGAAAGAAAACATTGTGATTATTTACTGAAGACAAACAAAGACTGTCTCATGCTGTATCTTGGTTCACGGGTTCTGAACCAACTTTGGTTTAGATGTGTCAGTCAAATGTCATTCGAGTTTTGTCTTCAGCTTGGTATTTAATATACTGCATATGAAATTATATATATATATATATATATATATATATATATATATATATATATATATATACACACAAAACCCCGATTCCAAAAAAGTTGGGACAAAGTACAAATTGTAAATAAAAACGGAATGCAATGATGTGGAAGTTTCAAAATTCCATATTTTATTCAGAATAGAACATAGATGACATATCAAATGTTTAAACTGAGAAAATGTATCATTTAAAGAGAAAAATTAGGTGATTTTAAATCTCATGACAACAACACATCTCAAAAAAGTTGGGACAAGGCCATGTTTACCACTGTGAGACATCCCCTTTTCTCTTTACAACAGTCTGTAAACGTCTGGGGACTGAGGAGACAAGTTGCTCAAGTTTAGGGATAGGAATGTTAACCCATTCTTGTCTAATGTAGGATTCTAGTTTCTCAACTGTCTTAGGTCTTTTTTGTCGTATCTTCCATTTTATGATGCGCCAAATGTTTTCTATGGGTGAAAGATCTGGACTGCAGGCTGGCCAGTTCAGTACCCGGACCCTTCTTTTATGCAGCCATGATGCTGTAATTGATGCAGTATGTGGTTTGGCATTGTCATGTTGGAAAATGCAAGGTCTTCCCTGAAAGAGACGTCGTCTGGATGGGAGCATATGTTGCTCTAGAACCTGGATATACCTTTCAGCATTGATGGTGTCTTTCCAGATGTGTAAGCCGCCCATGCCACATGCACTAATGCAACCCCATACCATCAGAGATGCAGGCTTCTGAACTGAGCGCTGAGAACAACTTGGGTCGTCCTTCTCCTCTTTAGTCCGAATGACACGGCGTCCCTGATTTCCATAAAGAACTTCAAATTTTGATTCGTCTGGCCACAGAACAGTTTTCCACTTTGCCACAGTCCATTTTAAATGAGCCTTGGCCCAGAGAAGACGTCTGCGCTTCTGGATCATGTTTAGATACGGCTTCTTCTTTGAACTATAGAGTTTTAGCTGGCAACGGCGGATGGCACGGTGAATTGTGTTCACAGATAATGTTCTCTGGAAATATTCCTGAGCCCATTTTGTGATTTCCAATACAGAAGCATGCCTGTATGTGATGCAGTGCCGTCTAAGGGCCCGAAGATCACGGGCACCCAGTATGGCTTTCCGGCCTTGACCCTTACACACAGAGATTCTTACAGATTCTCTGAATCTTTTGATGATATTATGCACTGTAGATGATGATATGTTCAAACTCTTTGCAATTTTACACTGTCGAACTCCTTTCTGATATTGCTCCACTATTTGTCGGCGCAGAATTAGGGGGATTGGTGATCCTCTTCCCATCTTTACTTCCGAGAGCCGCTGCCACTCCAAGATGCTCTTTTTATACTCAGTCATGTTAATGACCTATTGCCAATTGACCTAATGAGTTGCAATTTGGTCCTCCGGCTGTTCCTTTTTTGTACCTTTAACTTTTCCAGCCTCTTATTGCCCCTGTCCCAACTTTTTTGAGATGTGTTGCTGTCATGAAATTTCAAATGAGCCAATATTTGGCATGAAATTTCAAAATGTCTCACTTTTGACCTTTTATATGTCGTCTATGTTCTACTGTGAATACAATATCAGTTTTTGAGATTTGTAAATTATTGCATTCCGCTTTTATTTACAATTTGTACTTTGTCCCGACTTTTTTGGAATCTGGGTTGTATATAAAACAAAATAAGATTCGTGTTTTAGATTCTTCAAAGTAGCCGCCATTGACCTTGATGGCAGTTTTGCACACTATTGACATTATCAAAAGATAATCAGTGGAATTTCTTGCCTTCTTAATGTGTTTGAGATCATCAAACAGTAAATAATTAATAAAAATACAGTAAAAAGCCCTATTTAACAACTGTAGTAATCCACATTATGTAAAGAACTGCTCAGTTAAGTAAAGAGAAATGACATCAATCATTATTTTAAGACATGAAGTGTCTTTTATGAAATAAAAATAAAAATAAAGAAAAACCACTGAATGAGGTGTGTCCAAACTTTTCACTGGTTTTATGTGTATATACAATCCCAAATCAGAAAAAAATTTGGAGAGTATGTTGAAATTAAAACTGAAAACGATTATTTGTAAATAATCTTTTGACCTGTATTGACTCAAAACAATACAACAGCACATTATTTGATGTTTTAGCTCATGAATTTTATTGTTTTTCAAAATAAACACATTTCAATTTTGACAACACATTTAAAAATTAGACATAATGTTGCCATTTCTTCACACAACACTTCAAAGTTGTTTAGGGACTGAAGACACCAACTGATGAAGCGTTTCAGGTGTTATTTTGTCTCATTCTTCCTGTAAACTGGTCTTAAGATATGCAATAGTATGGGGTCGTTGTTGTCATATTTTTCTTTTCAAAATTCACCACACATTCTCTGTTGGGGACAGAGGGGACAGGCATCCTCTTCTTCCACAGCCATGCCTTTGTAATGTGTACAGAATGTGGTTTTGCATTGCATTGTTGAAATATCCCTGGAAAAGATGTCGTCTTGAAGGCAGCATATGTTGCTCCAAAATCCCAATGTACTTTTCTGCATTAATGCTGCCATCACAGAAGTATAAGTTACCTTTGCCAAGGGCACTGACATAACCCCATACCATGACAGACCCTGGCTTTTGGACTTGTTGCTGGTAACAGTCTGGATGGTCCTTTTCATCTTTAGTCTGAAGAAGAAGAAACCTTTATTTGTCATATGCACACAAGCACAGTGAGATTCATCCTCTGCATTTAACCCATCTGAAGCAGTGAACACACGCACACACGCACACACACACACCCAGAGCCACACTACAGCGCCCAGGGAGCAGTTAGGGCTTAGGTACCTTGCTCGAGGGCATTTCAGCCCAAGGCCGCCCCATGTTAACCTAACTGCATGTCTTTGAACTGTGGGGGAAACCGGAGCACCTGGAGGAAACCCATGCAGACATGGGGAGAACATGCAAACCCCACAAAGAAAGGCCCCCATCGGCTGCTGGGCTCAAACCCAGAACCTTCTTGCTGTGAGGCGACACTGCTAAAGTCTGGAGCACATGGTGTCCATTTCTTCCAAAAATGACCTGGAATACTGATTTGTCTGACCAGAATATACATTTCCACTGTGTGATGGTCCATCCCAGATGCCTCTGATGACAGAAAAGTTGACAGCGCTTCTGGATACAGAACAGTAAACTTTACGCAGTAAAGTTTTAACTGGCATTTGTGGATGCAACTCCATCAGAAGTGGACAGTAATGAAGTACATTTACTTGAGTACTGTACTTAAGTACACTTTTTGAGTATCTGTACTTTAAGCCAGTATCTCACTGGGCTGCGACAGCTTGTGACAAATTGCGAATGTCATTTGCGAAAGAGTTTCAAAAGTGTCTTGAAACATTCGCGGGGCTTCTCAATTTCCTCACATGAGTCGCAAAGTGTCGCTCCTTCGTCACTGAAATTTTGAACATGTTCAAAAAATTCGTGCGACAAAATTTCTCTCAAAATAGCCGAAAATGCATCACTGGCGTCGCAAAGCTGTCACAAACCCTTCTCAAGTCAGTTTCCGTGAGACAGGAAGTGCGAGGGTATCTCACTGGGCTGCAACAGCCTGCGACTAGTTGGACACACAACTATTGCGATAAAATATGCGAATATCAATTCAGTGTGATTCCAAGTGAAAATTGTCGCTAATTTGCATATTTTATCGCAATTGTTGTGTCTCCAGCTGGTTGCAGGCTGTTGCAGCCCAGTGAGATACTACCCTTACTTGAGTATTATTTTTTTTGGAAACTTATGACTTTAACTTCACTACATTTGTATATAAACATTTTATTCCAAGAGAAAGCTTGCAATGAAGTTATCTGTGCTTTTAGAGCTAGTAATAACGTTGCAATGGCTGTGCAGTCTGGTTAGTCAAATGACTTTCTATGGATTTGCCCACCAAGTTGCTATCGCCTTGTCCACAGCTAATGTTAACACATAGCTATTTAACTTGGACACTGTTTGTTAGCATGTAAAAATGGAGCTTCGCTAACATGAATAACATTAACTAATCTGAAGCCCTTTCAGAAATATGTTTTAGCATAATCTTGCCAAATTAACAGAATGTAGAAATCTTTCTTTTCTAGTAGCGTTAGCTACCCAATATGAGTTTGAGTTTGAAAAGAGTTTGCTAGCATGTCAGGTGGAGTTTCACTGACTAGCTAGCTTAATATTAAACCACCATGATGGCACAGCATGTGTTCATTTTGTGAATTCACATTTCTGTCTTTGCTAACGGCATTAGGTTTTGTAAGCGTTGTGGCAATAATACAACGATGTGTTGACAGAAAATGTACTTTTAATACTTAAATATTTTTTTAAAAGCAAGTACTTCAGTACTTTAACTTAAGTAAAAATTTGACTGTACAACTTTCACTTGTATCGGAGTAACATTTGACCAGTGGAATCTGTACTTAAGTAACGAAGTTGGGTACTTTGTCCTCCTCTGAATTCCATATTGTAGTGCTTGACAAAGGTTTGCCAAAGTAATCCTGAGCCCATGAGGTAATATCAGCTATAGATGACTGATGGTTCTTGATGCAGTGCTGTCTCAGGGATCAGAGATCACAAGTGTTCAGCTTAGGCTTGTGCCCTTGCCCTTTACCCACCAAAATTCCTCCAGATTCCTTGAATCGTTTGTGGATATTTCACCATATAGAGGGTGAACTATCCAAATCCCTTCCTATCTTTCTTTGAGGAACATTGTTTTTATTGAGTTCAATAATTTTCTCATGCATTTGTTGGCAAAATGGAGATCCTCAGCTCAACAAATGAAATGAAGTTGACCAGACAAAACATGACATATCTTAGGTTCCTACTGTCTGCAATGAAATACAGTTAAAAATAAATTTAGACATAATTTCTTTCTTTCTTTCTTTTTAATTTGCATTTTCCATACCTTCCCAACTTTTTCTGATTTGGGATTGTAAATTGAAATAATTTTGGCGAGGCTCAGTGTGTGTCTGTGTTTGATATATATATGCCCACATTATATTTGATCAATCCTTTATTTGTCAAATATCTTTTTAGTTGCAGCCCTTATAGTATACTCATACTATAGTACACTCACAGTTTCAACCAGCTCAGATACCTATTTGAAAACCTGAGACAAATAGACAAAAAAAAAAAAAGTCCACTGGGTGTTCAGTAATGCAATCTTGTAACTCGGTAACTTTTTGATTTATCTTCTGTTCAGGTTCAAAGATTTGTGGCACTGATGTTTGCTTACAATTCTTAATTGTTAATCATAGTTGACTTTGGCTCTTTAGAGACCTGCAATGAGCAGTGGTTGAGGTGTAATCCTAATTTTCTTAATTTTCTCAAGCATCTTGGAGATACAGCTTACATCAGAGAGACAAAGTCTGACATTACTGCCTTTCTTTGTCTGTGGATCTTCTCCAATTGCCTGCCCAATTAATGAGAGATTTCCTGAAATTCTTGCATCCTCTGGGTACTACTTCTGTAAAGAGGCTAATGTGATCTGACTGCTTTAGCCTTATTATTACAGCCAGTATCTCTGGGGATGTGTCTAGAAATAAACCGGAAACTGTGCAAAATTCTAACTTGGTTATGTCTCTTGCACTGAATCATATTTTACAATGCTATCAAATGTTGCCATCAGTTTTTTTTTATTTATTTGAACATTCTGATTCTGAATAATAATTCTTATGTAATACATCTAATGGTTTAATGTTTATGGTTCTTACTGATGCTCTGCAATTTGTTCATATATGTATTGTGATTTAAATCAAAGATTTATGCCCAATCTTTTAAATTGATATGAGTCATGCATTTTGCACAAAGACAAGACTCCATGAAGTTGCTCATAACTCTTTGTAGTGGAAAGTGGAGCATGAAAAGCAAACTTCCGTTGACTGTTTAAAAAAAAGTTGCTTGTTATTGTGGCCCTGGGTCAGAATTAGGATTGTTATGACTTTTGATTCCAGTCACAATACTTTTTTGTTTTTGCTTGTGCCATTTTAATGATAGCAAAAAGCTCCGCTTAGTTGCTCAGTAGATAATGTCTCCTGAGAGATAAAGGCTTTTGTGTGCATTACATGAATGTTTCATTAATGAACCATTACCATATCTCCTGCTGTCTTTCACATATGTCTATATGACTGTATCTTGTCCAGCAAAGATCATGCTCATTAGATTCTTCTGTTGTCTCTCAGATTGCTTGTTTCCTAATCCTTGATTTTGCACTCAGCTCATACACAGTGCAGGTCTTAGGTTCAGAGAAGGGGAGAAGGAGGGTGTCGCTGGATTGTCAAAGGTGCCCATGCATTGGGTGATCAGATTACCAACAAAAGATACCCCAAAGTGTGTACAACCCCAAGAAAGGTCAAAAAGGATGTGGCATATTTTGCTCCTTTGTTGGTCTTTTGAAGATTAATAATATCCATTGACCCATCCATTTTCTATATGTATTTTACATAAAATATACACATTTTACATAGTAGCAGACACAGCAGAATTTGCTTCCAATCATCAATCTATAACTTTAATAATTCTATAATATGTACAAAAAATAATTGACCATTATTAATATAAATACATATTTTTATATCTCATAAAAATGTGCTGGATTCTAAATTTTTTCAAGAGAAATTGAAAAGGCATATTGAATCCCTTCATACTGGATTATATATCCCTGGAAGAATTATTTTCTTAAGCCTAATGTTATGTAGTCCATGTACCAGTTATTTACTTGGATGACAAAATAATTCATGCTAAAATATTAATTATCCCTTGCCCAAACGAAGTTTGGCGGGGGATATAGAAACGGGTTCCGTCCGTCCGTCCGTCCGTCTGTCCGTCCGGTCACATTTTTGTTTCTGGGCCATATCTTCAAAACTACTGAAGATATCTTCATGAAACTTTGCATACATATCAAGCAACATGTGAACTGGCGCCTTTTGCTATTTTGTATTTTTGGAAAAAAAAAAGTATTTTTCAAATTTTTCCATAAAAATTAGATTTTGACTTAGTTTCTAAGAGCAATGTTCATTTCCACAGCATATATCCAAAACGATTCATGATATGGATTTGAAACTGGGTATACATGTTAACAAGGTGATGTAGATGTACCTTTTCATACCAAGAAATTTGAGAAATTTTAATTTTTCATATTTCCATGGAAACAGTTTCAGAGGGGTCGGTTTGGTTTCCAGAGCAGAACTTGAAAACTATGAGTGGTATGGTCTTGAAAGTTGCTATATGTGTTGATTAAGTGATGTATATGTGCCTTTTGATACTAAGAAATGTGAGAAATTTTTATTTTTAGCTCACCTGGACCAAAGGTCCAATGGGCTTATGCCATGGGCTGCTGAGGTCAGTGTAAAGAGGTAGGGTTGGTCTCCTACAACAGAACTTGAAAAATGTGACAAATAATATCTTGAAACTTGGTATATTATAGGTATATAGGGTGGGGGATATAGATGACTCTGTCTTCTTCTTGTTCCTTGTTGTTAGGGCATATTAGGGTATACCTGGGCTCAAATTGTTCCAAGATTTGGAAGAAAAGCATTTAAATGATATTTGAGTATACATTATGCATGAAAAAAATTTGTTTTAGGTGTTATAGTAATACTATCATGTTACTTATTTAGTGTGGTTAAATAGCAATGGTACAGAGTATGCAAGAATAATAATCAAATAGATTGTATTTTGTGTTTACAGTTATAAGGGAATTAAAGAACATACTAATAACACATGTCCTGCAATACCTTTGCAGTGTATCAGCAAATCAAGTCTTGGCTAATGCTATGAATGAGTAAAGAGTAAAACTTACCACAATCAGCTTAATACGTCAGATGCTGTTTGTGTGTATTTAACACCTTCAGGGGGACTGAAGACGATGGGACCGGTCAGTGTAGGAGCCAGGCAGTAACACACTGTACTCTGCAATCCACACACAACTCCTGCTGGGAGGAGAACCTATCAGTGGAGCTTGTGGATGTTGGATGCCACAGGGAGGGTAAGCTGTTTCATAGCTAATGCAGACAAGTAAAATCATCAGTAATGTACTGTGGGCTGGGGGCAGTCGGGAAATTATACAGGCCATAGCCAGACATCCTGGCGGATTTGATATTTTTGCAGAAATGTACAACTGGCTTGACCCTTATTCTTATTCTTTCTTATTCTGGCTGTGCTCCAGTACTGCATATTTGGAATAAACCAATAGTTCATGGTTGTTGTTGTTTTTTTTTTTAAGAGCTATAAAAAACACATTGCATTATATCTTGGGTTCTGTCTAAAATGGCATACTTGTATACTGCATACTTTTCCTTGTTGAGTATTTCCACGGTTATTGTGATGCAAAATGTTTAATAGTTTAAATGTTTGTAGTGGTTCGAGCCAAAATAGTGCAAAGGTATGGTTCGATAAACCCTTGTGGTGGGTAAATTTCAACCTAAAATTCAATGCAAAAAAAGTCATGGTAGAAATAGTATAAATAGCTAATTTTCTCTTTTGTATCAAGCACCAAGTCATTAGAAATTTTTTAAGAACACCTGAGGGGGAAAATATAGCATATTTCTAATCAATTCCAAAAATTGCTTTATTTGTACAATGTAAAAATTCATACAAAAAGTAAAAAACAAATTAATTATAAAAATATTTATATTAAACACAAATAACCATGTTTTGATGTTTATAATATCTACAGATGAACTGGATGAGATTTCAGCTGGATGTTTTTCAAACTACATATAGAAACGCAGCACCTAAAGATTTTATTTATTTTGTACATCCGATACTGATTTTTTTTCTGCCCACATCAAATGATAGTATAGCATACCAGTAAACATTTTTTGAAAAAAAAATGTCCCTCTCCTCAAGTTCTGAGCAGTGCCCAGACTTGAGATAATCCATGATCCAGTCGGGTGTGACCATTGCAGACAAAAATTTCACTGAGTAATGCATGTCATGACCATCCTTTATGTGGGGCCAATAAAAGCCCACCCTAAAATGACAAAAATGTTCAAATGTCAAGATGCCACAGATGACCAGAATCAACCGGGAACGAGCCATTGGCATGCTGCAGGCTGGAATGTCCATCAGAGCTGTAGGGCGTCAATTGGGGGTGCTATTCCACGATAGTCCGCCTCCGACGACGGTTTCAGCAGCATGGCACCACAGACAACATGCCACATGCACGCAGGCCACGTGTCACCACTCCAGCACAAGACCGGCATATCTGTCTGACCCACCTGCGTGATCGGTGAAGGACTGCAACACGGACCGCAGATGAGACCATGGGGAGACACAATCGCAGGGTCAGCAGTCAAACTGTGAGAAACTGACTCAGAGAAGCTGGCCTCCATGCACGTAGACCTCATCGAGGATTGGACCTGACTGCTGGGCGACGACGTTCTCGTCTGGACTGGGCTCGGGCACATAGAAAATAAAAATGAAAATGAATTTCTATCTGAACATTTGTATTTCATAAAATATGGACCGCTGCGTTTATATTTTTGTTCAGTGTATATATATATATATATATATATATATATATATATATAGAGAGAGAGAGAGAGAGAGAGAGAGAGAGAGAGACTTGGACAACCTTTATTGTCATATTGTCATTCAGTATGCAACACGTGTACACGGAATGAAATTTCATTACAATTTGGCTCAGCACAGAATTAAATATGAAGTGTATTAAATTATGCAGCAGCAAAAATGTTATAAAGTGCAATAGTATAAAGTGACCTGTGGAATTAGGAATGTTCAAGTATAAATAGAAGTTTAGAGTTTGGGTTTGGAGTTCAGCAGTCTGATGACCTGGGGGAAAAAGCGGTTACAGAACCTGGTAGTCCTTTTATATATATAAAAGCTATAGCTGCACATGACAGCTCAGTGCTGAATGCTAATTGAGCAAGTATTGTTCTCTCCACTGTGAGCTTCGAAGACTGACAGAGGATGGAGAAAGAAAGTATGTGATGGGAAAATCTATTTGTGTGAAATTGGTTTGTCTTGATCTGCTAGTCCGCACTGTGAATGGGCTCCTGTGTTGATGATAATTGCAGTGTGTGGGTCTGATTATTCCAGCCTCATGGTTTCTGCCTGTTAAGTGACAGAATAATTACCCACTGGGCTTAATGGCTCTTCCAACAAGAGCGGAGGGAATGATTGCTCTGGATTTGCTCTTGATGTGTCAGGAATGCTGATTGAGTCAGGCGACAATGGTGCAAAAGCATCTCAAACAGGTGCAATCTTCAGAGTGTCTGCTCACACTCCTTTTTCAGCTTTATGTGTTTCCTCCAGGCCGGGAAGTAAACTCATTGGCTGAAGGTAAAGTCAAGGGGCTGGCCTTATGCCATTGACAAGCTGGTATAGAGATATCAGATGTGTTGCTGAGCAACCTTGGCTTGTAGTGAAGAAAGTGTTTTTTGATCTTGAGTTAGAGAAGACCTTCTAGTGCCTGGTATACCCTGTATCATTTTAGCCAGAGCAGTGTGGACCATCAGCAACTAACACATTTTCTTTCAAATTTTCTTCTTACAAGTTTGCATGTTGCAGTTTAGATAAAATCCCTCCAAGTGTTTCCTCACTAAGCACGCTTTGAATAGTTTGGACTGAGCCTGTGGCTGAATGAAGACCATCAAAAGGAGTCAGTCAAGTCAAGTCAAAGTCCCTTCCACACCAGGATCTGGTCTTCCCAGGCAGTCTCCTATCCCAGTACTAACAATCTCTTTTGAGGCACATGAGTGCAGCGCTGATCTCCGTTTCCATAGCCCTCAGCCTCTTGCCTATACAGCTAGGGTTATAGTGGGGGGCAAGTCCTCTGGTAACTGCGAGAGTTTGACTTCCCTACTCGCAGCTGTATTCAGCGTGCCTTGCCAGATGGCAGTAGGTACCATTTTTATGATGGTCTTTGGTATGACCTGACCGTGAGTAGAATTTGTGATCTCCCGGTCAAGAGGCGGACACGCTAACCAGTAGGCCAACTCGCAGTGCACAGAAGGAGTCAGTGATAGCAGTTAATAGTAACAATGATACCAGTCTCATATCCAGTTCCCTTTGGTTGGTTGTTACTTTGGTGCAGCCGAAATACAAAAACAAGCAGAGCAAATAATGTAGCATTATTTCTGGTCACAGTTTTGACCAAGTCAAAGATTGCCTTAGCTGATCAGTTGGACCCAGTTATTGAAAATGTTTGAAACTGTAGAATAACATAAGGCTTTCTTCATTGTGCAAACAAGCTGTAGTATATTACAGGCATTTAGCAGATGCGCTTATCCAGAGCAACATACCCAGAGCAATCTGGGGAGCAGTTGGGGGTTAGGTGCCTTGCTCAAGGGCACTTCAACCATTTCTGCTGGTCCAAGGACTTGAACCAGTGACCTTTTGGTCCCAAAGCTGCTTCTCTAACTATTACACCATGGCTTACCCCCAGCAAGACAGTGAAGCATATTTTACCCCATGTAATTTTTGTTTCCTTGTTTTTTCCTATGTGTGTGAGCCTAGGAACACTGGGTGCAAAGCAGAGTTCCTGGTTCCTGGATGGAATGGCAGTCTGTCACAGGGCACTACACACACAAAAAAAAAAAAATAAAAAATAAAAAAAAAAAAAAAAAAATATATATATATATATATATATATATATATATTTTTTTTTTTTTTTTTTTTTTTTTTATGTGAGCTGAAACAGACATG
Organism: Neoarius graeffei; assembly: GCF_027579695.1. Lineage (NCBI taxonomy): Eukaryota > Metazoa > Chordata > Actinopteri > Siluriformes > Ariidae > Neoarius > Neoarius graeffei. Next base: position 72,650,354 of record NC_083570.1, read on the forward strand.
GAGAATGTGCACAGAAACGCCACCCAGACAGAAGCTCAGGATCAGACTGTGTACCCTGGAGCTGTGAGGTGAACTCTAGGCACTGTGCTACTGTTTAAATTATTGATGTTTTAAAATTAGTGCAATGTTATGTGTTAAGGGATGGAATGAGGATTATGAATAGTGAGCTACCAGTTCATACAACTAGTCACAGCTGAACATTCACATGTTTGTGTCTCCTGTGAGGATTAAAGCAATGTGGCAGTACATTCTTATTAAAATGATCAAGATCCTTCAGCAATTTTATTTAGCAAATATTGTAGATGTATCCAGATTCTACTTTCTTTACTTCCTGTTATATTTCAGGTACATGATTGAAAGAAATGGCTTGGTCAGTATGACTATTTAAACCATCCAAATGAAATGTTCATAACCAAAGACATTATATAATTTCCACAGTCTTTAAAAAAAATCCTTCAAACTTACAACAAATTTTGGGAGATTTGGTGGGATTAAAGAGGTTAACCTTCCCATGTTGATAATTTCTATATCCTAATCACGATTCTCTTTGCTGTGTCTTACTGGCTTGCAGATGCTGTCATAAATATAGCAGATGGTCCATCAAAAGAACTTCTTGCCCATTTCTGGATGCTTTCATCTCACCTTTTAAATGTTACCATCTGGAGCTGGTACAGGTACATGTCTACACCCCTCCAGCATGTATAAGAGTTATAACTGTGAAAAGGTCTTACACTAACCTCTCACACATTGACAGTACACCTTGGATAATTACATCTCTCCCAACTTAAAACATCTTAAAATTCTGTGGGGCATGTCCAGTCCCCCCTCCCCACTTCCCAAAAGCATGCCAGGAAATGGGTTAAGGGTTACTTTAAATTGCCCCTAGTTGTGAAGGTGTGTGTGTGTGTGTGTGTGTGTGTGTGTGTGTGTGTGTGTGTGTGTGTGTGGTGCCCTGTAATGGACTGACAGCTCTTTCAGGGTGTATTCCCGCCTCATGCCCAGTGTTCCAGGAATAGGCTTTGGACCCACCTTGATCAGGATAAAGCATTTATTGAAAATGAATGATGTCTGTGATTGGCTGTATAATGCTCTAGTACATGATTAGATTCAATCGGTAAAACTCACATACTCTTGTACAGTTCCATAAGCTTAATCAAATCCTTAGAGTCAGCATAACAGAGCATTCCGTGACGTGGTTGCTCTGACCCCCCCCTTCCTGACATCAGTTTTAGGTCTTAAGTCACTGTGGTTAGACAGGTCTAATATATCATTAGTTTAAGGGGGACCTACAGGCTGCTGGAGTCAGTGTGTTCATCATTGGCACTGAGGGGCTTTGTCAGGGAGATTGAGCAAGAAGAGCTGCCTCAGGGGCAATCCATCAAACGGGAGTTGTGCAGGGTTTACAGAAGGAAATGAATAAACCATGCTTTCTAGACCCCTCTGAGGTCGGTTACTATCGGGGCAGTAGTTTAATGGCATCTTGAACAGTGGTGAAATATATATATATATATATATATATATATATATATATATATATATATATATATATATATATATATATTACACACACTCACACTGTAGGAGCACTAAAATAAAGATCAGACTACATACAGTACCAGTCAAACATTTGGACTCCTCTTTCAAAGGTTTTTATTTATTTTTATTAATTAAAAGACACTTCATGTAATGATGGGTTGTCGGTTCTCTTTATTTAGTTGAGTGGTTCTTGACATAATTAACAGTTATTCCATGAAATCGAGTCATACATGAGCTAATAGCTAATGAGGTGCATAGTGCTGAGTTGGCTATACGCCATGTACGATGAGATTGAGTGGAATAACTGTTTTATTTTATCCACATTCACTGGATTTTGAGAAACAGAGCATTTTATTTGTCTTTTTTGCAAATTTGATAAATAAAAACTTTCTACAAAATGCCCGACAAAATCATTTCCGCTTAGACTGTAAACAAACTGGTGAAATGACAGTAGCAGTTTGTGAAAAATGCTATAATAATAATAATAATAATAATAATAATAATAATTCTTGAAAAATAAAAAAGATACGTTCTTGCCATCAAATATTATTCTATTTTTTTGTATTTTGGGGGGTTTTGTTTTTGAGTAGAGTTTTTATTTCATCCTTGGTTAGTTCAGCAACACGCTCTGCCATTTTCTTCCTCTTCTTCTTCTTCTTTAGGTTTTTTTTGGCATTTGACAAACGAACTTAAAGGTGCATTACCGCCGCCGACTGGGCTGGAGTTTGGAACAGGAGATATTGGGAGGGAAAAAAAAAGAAAAACTATATTCTTTTAGCTATTTCTGTTTCTTTTAAATACTTGATAACAAAGTGATATATCTGACTTGATGCACTCTGTCATTTTGTTTTCCTCTACTCACAGTATATGAGCTGATATCCTAGTAGTAGAGTAGCCAATCAGAGCCCGCAGTTGCTCATATCCAGTGAATGTGGAATGACATGGATTACTACAATCATGGAATAGGGGTATTTACTGTATTTTTATTATATACTATTTGATCCCAAACATATTGAGAAGGCAAAAAATTGCACTAATTAACCTTTGACGAGGCACCTGTTAATTGAAAAGCATTCCAGGTGACTACCTCATGAAGCTGGTTAAGAGAATGCCAATAGTGTGCAAAGTGTCATCAAGGTAAACACTGGCTACTTTGAAGAATCTAAAATATGAAACACATTTTTAACACTTTTTTTTAAACCACATAATTCCATATATGTTTCATATGTTATTTCATAGTTTTGATGCCTTTGGTATTGTTCGACAATGTAGAAAATAGTCACAATACTGAAAAACATAAAACAAAAAAGCATGTCCAAACTTTTGACTTGTATTGTACATTCAGAGTTATATAACGTTTGCCTGTATGTACGCTTTCAAAATGATTATTTGTCCTACACTATTAATTTGATTTTCAAATGACAATAGAAGATGCTTGTAAGCTGTAAAAGGCTTTAGCTTCTCGCACACCATAGCAAAACATGATAGAGGTTCCCTGGCTCAGGTTTTTTGCAATTATAATCTGTGAACCTAGACAGCCCTGAGACTGAGTTTAGAGTTTCTTGTTATTAGTGATAAAGATGCAGTCCCTCCTCCAAACCATTCCGGTATCAACTGAGTCAGTATTGATTCTCAGCAGATTGACAGTAAACACACAGAGGATATATTCTGAAGACCTTGACTCACTGTGACTTGCTAGTAGAGCAGGTGTTTGCTTTTGGCTGGAGGACATTTTAAGAGCAAAGTATGGATCTACTATATAAATAAGAACATGAGAGAAAAAGAGTGAGAGTTATTTCTGTTTTTCTGCTTTATCCTGTTTTGTCCTTTAGCTGTCAGTCACTAGCCAAAGCCCACAGAGCAGAGGAGATGTGAGTTTACACATGATTGGACTTCTCTGCTCCAGTCTGCACATCTTCCCTGCACCAGGGCTAGCAGACTCCACAACATAAATTATTCATCAGTCGCTCTGCGACCATAGCGCTGTCGGCACTGTAATTTCACTCTCTGCACTGAATTGTAATGGTCATAATTAGCTAGGGCAATTTCATATTTTTCTTCTACTCTGAAGAATAATTTTCCTCTTGTACCTTAGTGGTGAGGTAAATGGAGGATTGAAAACGATTACAATAATTGCAGTTACATTTGTCAATAGGAATTATACAAGAGACATCAATGAAATGATTGCAGACTGACTGTAACCAGATATTCATCAAACCCTGAACAAGCAGCATGCCCTGTTCTGATGAAGCCATGCTCAGGGGTCACTGTTACCTTAGCTGGCTCTTTTTTATGGCCCCCATAAAAATTGATCGTTTCAGTGTTGTGATATTGAAGCACACTCTGGAGAACACAGATCTGTAATCAAATGTGCTGCATAGCCTTGTGAAACCTCGCTCCATCACCCTGTCATCACAACAACCACACAGACAAATGGCCACGTTTAAACACCACCTATTACTATCATAAGGAGTGGTAATATTTAGAGACTTTTTATTTATTTACTTCCTCCCTGTGGATGAAATGGCTGTAACTAGTATTCGATTTAATCTGAAATTTATATGTAATCTTATTTTTCTTCTGGTCCCACGGTCTTCCTGAATATATCTATATAAACATAATTGCTTCAAACATCCATATGTTTGGTTTGATTGTGCCTAACATTAATCTTGCTCTTTGTGTGTGTGTGTACGTGCATGCTCCAGCCCCACAGGGCAGTACCCTCCGGGGTGCGCATCTATGTTACCATGGTGCAGAAATTCAGCCTCCTCCCCAGACTCCCTTGCTTCTCCTTCACCGGCTTTGAGGTTTGCGCTTCCTGCTTCCAGCCACATCATGTCTGTCTCCTCTACACAATAGCTTAGATTAGAAACACTTTATCACATAAAGAGCTTTGGCATGCTTAGGTTTCAATACTGCATTGCCAGCTAATAGTGATATTTGGCACTGTGCATGTACTGTAAATGGATTGCACTTTGTGAGAGCATCACTGCGCCCTGAACCTTGCGCTTGCAGCAATTATAAATAAATTACCTGTTTAATCTATTTGTATGGCAGGAGTGTTTTTCACTGGTTGGATACCTGACCTCATTTTCTGTCTGGTAGTCTGGTAATTTAATATACGTCATCTTACAGTTTCCCGTTTACTGAGTTCATTCATTGATCTGCTGCACACCAGGAAGTATTGAATATCATATGAGCTTAAAATGTTCCCCTTTTCTATCACTGTCTGCCCCTTTGTGTCTCTGACTCCCTTTTAAGTTTCACAGTCAATTTCTCTTCTAAGCGCATTATTATTATTATTATTATTATTATTATTATTATTATTATTATTATTATTATTGTCATTCTAATTTCTCTGTCAGTCACTCTAACTCTATTTCTCATATTTTTCCTCTCCTTCTCATTATCAGGTACTGTTGCAGTCCATTGACAGTCCATTGAAAGATCCAGTTGGGCCCTTATTAGCTGTTGCTCATGTTGTTGCTAATTATGCTTCATAGACAGGTACAGACTCTACTGTATATTGTAGGGGAATGTGCTGTTCTGCAAGAGATTAGAGCGCAGACCTGCATTAATACATCTTATCATACTTCATGCTAATGCACTTAAGGTCCATGACATCATTTAACAGAGAAAATGTCGAATGATCCATGGACATGTAAGTGATCTGTCTGAAAGCTTGGAGGCAGTGAGGGGAGGGGTCTATGAGCAAAGTAAAGAGAGATTTCTCTGAGGACTTTGGACTGGATTTCATTTATGCTTTAAGTATATACTTGTAACACTTATAGCGGACTAGAAGATAGACATTTTGGAATATTTCCATTTCCAGTGCTCTTTGCAAATCTATTTACCCTCATGAGGTATTGACCAGAGTATTAACTAAAGCCAGTATCCACTGTCTTTTTATTTCATTATCTTCCCAGTCTATGTTGAATCACATTCTTTCTTCCAGAAGAATAATCAGATTTAATATGTATTAAACCAGACTGAACAGCTGCCATTAAATCAATGTGATTTTTATGAAAACTACTACTTTTACCCCATTAAGGTTTAATTAACTATCTTGTGTTTGTCAAAGATATATGGATCCAGTGTGACTTTTACTGTATGACTAACCAGAACAAATTGCAATCTGCATGAAGGCAAGAAAATATTCTTGATAGAGTGAAAGAAATCCATTCTGGTCTTGTCTTTAATGCTTAGACTAAAACAAAATGACTGATTTGATTGAAACAGGTCCAGTGGAGGACTGTTTTATGCTGCTACTGTATTTTTGTCTGTATGCATTTACACATGTGAGCATGTGTGTTTGTAGTGTGTATGCGTGTGCATGTGAATCAAGGATGGGCATACACACTCACTGGCCACTTTATTAGGAACACCCATGCACCTGCTGTTTGATGCAGTTCTCTAATCAGCCAATCCTTTGACAGCAGTACAATGCATAAAATCATGCAGATACAAATTAAGAGCTTCAGTTAATGTTCACGCCAAACACCAGAATGGGGAAAAATTGTGATCTCTGTGACTTTCACTGTGGCATGGGTGTTGGTACCAGATGGACTGGTTAGAGTATTTCAGAAACTGCTGCTCTCCTGGGGTTTTCACACACACCAAACAGGCTCTAGAGTTTACAGAGAATGGTGTAAAAAACACAAAACATTCAGTGAGCGATAGTTCTGTGGGTGGAAACGCCTTGTTGATAAGAGAGGCAGAGGAAAATGGCCATGGATGGGTTTTCCAAAAGCCTCTTAACGTTAAGAGCATCTTAACTAGGAGAGAGAGCATTCATTGTGCTGCTCGCTCTACCATTTAACGATGATCTTTGTGCTATGATGCTTTTGGGAAACTCAGGCCACATTGGTGTGAGCTGCCAGGAAGGATATAGTAACTCATATAATCACTCTTTACAACCATGCTGAGCAGAAAATCATCTCAGCATGCAACAGCAGAAGACCACATTGGGTTCCATTCCTGCCAGCCAAGAACAGGAATCTTAGAATCAAGAATCCAATTAAAGTGACCGGTGAGTGTCTCATCTCATCTCATTATCTCTAGCCGCTTTATCCTGTTCTACAGGGTCGCAGGCAAGCTGGAGCCTATCCCAGCTGACTACGGGCGAAAGGCGGGGTACACCCTGGACAAGTCGCCAGGTCATCACAGGGCTAACACATAGACACAGACAACCATTCACACTCACATTCACACCTACGCTCAATTTAGAGTCACCAGTTAACCTAACCTGCATGTCTTTGGACTGTGGGGGAAACCGGAGCACCCGGAGGAAACCCACGCGGACACGGGGAGAACATGCAAACTCCGCACAGAAAGGCCCTCGTCGGCCACAGGGCTCGAACCCAGACCTTCTTGCTGTGAGGCAACAGCGCTAACCACTACACACTGGTGAGTGTATAGCTCAAAATGTATTTTGAAAATAATACAAAATTTAGTATTGTAGTTGTATGAAAATCACCTCCAATACAGAAAAACACAAATAATGGCTAAGGATACATATTTTCCAGAAACTACACTGAATGGATTTTAATAGTTCATGGGAAGACTAATTACTGTATTGCAGTCTTGCTAAGCATATTAATAGTATATTATTCATAGCATGTTAATTGATAGGTTGATATTTTATCAAATGTGGTCTTATCGCCTATAGATACCTATAGACAAAGTGTTTACATTGGCCTACTCCTTGACATTTTGCTGAAGTTACAGTAACATCATTTGTAAATCCTATATAATTATTTAAATGCCCTTTTCACTTCACATTGTGTTTAAAGAGTACTTTTCTGACACTCCACTCCAGTCATTAGCATCTACTGTATAAGTCACTTTGATTTCTTTGTTTCTCATTTTCCACCAATCCTAAAGATATAATCTGAAGTAGAAAATAGAAAAGAGTTGTCAGATTTTTCAGCATTCGGTAATCATTTATCTTTTTTTTTCCCAAAAAAAATCACCAGTGTATTAGACTGATGGTGGAGATCGCATGCCGTTTGTTTCTACAAGTAAATATTTTGTTTCAAATACCCATATTTCAAATACATGTATGAGTAATTCTGCCTGTTTGTGCATGTACATATACTGTACACTGCACCCTTCAGATGTCTTTCACCATCCTTTCAGCAGGTCCTGACACACACACTGTGCTGCTAATAATAGTGTAGTATGCCAAGCTGCACTATTGGAAGCATGGATTCATGTTTTATTTATTAATTTTTTTATTTATTCCCAAATGAGTTTCCTGTGCCAGTGTTGTAACTGTAATCTCAGAACGACTGCTTGGCTGTCACCTTCACGTTTTCATTTTCTGGCTGTGTGCTGTGGAATAGGGGTGTGTGTGTGTGTGTGTGTGTGTGTGTGTGTGTGTGTGTGTGTGTGTGTGTGTGTGTGTGTGTGCGCCCGCACGCTCACCATCTCATCATTCAGCCAATCTCTAGAACAAAGGATTGTTCTTATAGTGACTGTGTCTCTGTCAGTCACAATCAAATATAAAACAGGATTATTTTTTCTCCTTTCTCCTCGTACTCTGTATATCTGTCTCCTGTTTGCAGTTTATATGTCCATCTCATCTCATCCTTTCTCTCTTTCTCTCTCTCTCTCTCTCTTTCTCTGTGTGTATGTGTCTGTGTGAGAGAGAGAGAGATTGTGGCGAGACTATATTGCTGTATCTGCCCAGGGCAGCATGCGTCTGTGTGATGTCTGTTCTGTTCCCACAGCCTCCTGAATCTGTCTTCACTCTTCCGGTGTTCACAGCTCAGGGCCAGCCTCAGGTCAGACACATTTCCCATAAACTCATTTCTGACTCAGTCATGCATCAGATTTTTCACATTTTTCTTCACTTTGCCTTGCATGGACTTGAACTTGTACATTGCATACTTTATCTGGTTGAATATGTGGCAAGTAAAGTGAATTTACTGTACACTGAAGCACATAATACATCACTTAACTACCTCAGTATTTTTGTAATAGAAATATGGTTACACAGTTAGGCGAACAAACAAAGTGAACAAAGTTAACTTAACGCTAGGGTAGGTAATTTTGGAGATACCAACAGGAGTAAGCTAAATTTAGAAAGTATCCAACCAAAAAATCCAACCCTTCCCTTTAGCTCTCCCTCCAAAGCCACTCTGCCGAAACACACGAACGCGCACTGCCTGATTATTTACTGCTGGAAGATGAGTTCATGTGAGAGAGCATTGTGGAGAGGAGTGTTTTCATACTAGACATTGTTGTCATATCCAAATACTTCATTTATAATTCACATGTAAGAAAACATCTAACATTATCATAAAGAATGTAAACAACAAACATGGCTGTTGTTAGTACTCACAACTGTCAACTAGCTTTATTCAGACTGAATGAAATGATTCGATGGACTTTCTACAGACCTGTGACTGTTACAGGTGACAGATTTGTTTTTTCTTTTTTTTTGTCAGAGCATTTGATTTATTCATTGCTGTCTGGATATAAAGAGAATTTCAAGAAATATAACCAAAAATGGGGCGGCATGGTGGTGTAGTGGTTAGCACTGTCGCCTCACAGCAAGGTCCAGGTTCGAGCCCAGTGGCTGGCGTGGGCCTTTCTGTGTGGAGTTTGCATGTTCTCCCCATGTCTGCGTGGGTTTCCTCTAGGTGCTCCGGTTTCCCCCACAGTTCAAAAACATGCAGGTTAGGCTAATTGGTGGCTGTAAATTGACCGTAGGTGTGAATGTGAGTGTGAATGGTTGTTTGTGTCTCTCTGTGTCAGCCCTGCAATGACCTGGCGACTTGTCCAGGGTGTACCCCGCCTCTCGCCCATAGTCAGCTGGGATAGGCTCTAGCTTGCCTGCGACCCTGTACCGTAGAACAGGATAAGAGGCTATACAGATAATGGATGGATGGATGGATGGATGGATAACCAAAAATGTTTCCAAAAAAAATTACCTACCCTCCCTTTAACATTTATTCTCATCTCAGAGTGATCTATAAAACAATTGATTAATTATGGAATGTTATCAAAACCTGCACACAGAGTCACACACATTGTGGTGTTGGAAACCCGACATTAATTAATCAAAAACATGACAATTAATGTTTTTATTTTTGCATTTATTGCATTTTATTGCAGTTATTATCAGTAGCAGTATTTCAGCTCTGCTGTACTCTCAGAAACAATTTTAATAGTATAACTCATCCTTCTCTCTCTCTCTCTCTCTCTCTCTCTCTCTATGTTGCTTTATATATTATTTCCTATACTCCTCTGCTAATGCCCTGCTTACACAAACATACACTCATCCACACACAGAGCGCACTCTGACTGGCCGTGCTAGGTGATGTGTCATCTCCTGCTCTCTCAGAGCAGAGACAGAGCCATATTGATCTATCTGCTGAACTGCTTTTTTTCAGCCACTGATTTTTATGCGTGTGTGTGCAGCCATTTGATCGTTCATGCTCAGATGTTCAGTTCATCACAATAAAGAACAGTACAACCGTGTCCTTACTGTGGGTAACATGTAAACATCCCTGTGTATTGCATAAGTAGCAGTGACCACCACCTGCCCTGGAATGTGTATTCTGGCATGTTAGTGTGTATGCACGAGTGTTTGTGTCAAGGCAACAGGAATGGCCTGGCATGCTGGTCCTGTACCATCTGTGCCCAGTCAGTGCTGTGGCATGTCTCCATGTGCAGAACGTTCTATAGCCTATCATATAGTTTTCACATAGTATGAGCTGCAAAACGGGGTGGAAAATCTGTTCATGTGTATTTTATTTAGAATTATATGAAATGTTTGTACTTTACTAAATAAATACAGACTGGACTGGACTTACATTTGACTATGATTAATGTCCATACACTTATCTTAACCCCTTATGAAGGTTTTTCCCAAAACACATTTAAATCCAGTTTTCCTGTTCAAAAGATTTGAACTGATTTCACTTGAAGCACTTATCTTTCATGAGAGATTTTTTTTTTGCTGCATTTTAATTTCTAAGCCAAAAATCTTTAAAATCTGCATCCATTTACATGATTAGAATGTCAGTGTGCTGTGTAATTGCCCCATGCGATTAAGCCGAAGAGTAAATCGATGCTGACTCGAAGAGTCACTGTCACTATTGACCTTCATGTGAGCTCTGGGTTGCCTGGTGTTAGTGACATTTCGGCAGCGGAGCTCTCAGGGGAGAGGCACTCATCTGTAGCAGCCCATCGTTCACTCTCGATGTCTGCCGACTTTAGCTGCACGCAGTTGGCATGCAAAACTAAAGGTAACTATTTAGTATTCACAGAACTACACAGGATACTTTCAGACAGCAAGTAAAGTGTGCTTCAGTGCTTGTTATTAGTCCTCATTAGTTTATTTTATGCTGTAACAAGATTTGAAACTAATGTATTTAAAGTACATCATTAATTCAGAATAATTGTGGAGTTTATTATAAGAGTCATAACTGCCAGCATTTGTCTCCCTCCAGCTTGGATTGACCACAGTCCCTCCACACTTCGTACTCAGGACCCCATGCCCGCCACCTCTTAACCTGTGCTTTGCTGTGTAGAGTACTGTATTTCTCTCTACCACCATACATAGGCTAGCCTCAGGGCCCTGTGCCAAGCAGCAGGCCAAAGCCCAGTGCCCGCAGGGAATAGGCCATCTGCTAGTCATACCAGCCCTGCTGGTTTTTCCAGGCAGGCGTCATACACACTCACACCTCATCTCAGAACAACAGCATTACCCTCAGGGCTCACCAAGTAATATGCCAGCTTGCCATGTCCAAAGCCACTCTACCCACAGAGCCAGAGATACAGATTGTAATTTAGATGTAGAAACAGACTTGGAATCCTTTCTTGTTTTTCCTGCGAGTCACATTGTACCGCATAGTCCTGGCAGACTGGCAGTGGCTTCCTGATAAATTGCTCCTATTTTCCCAGCTAGTAATCATGATCATTTGTTATTCATTTCAATCCGTGTTTGGTATATATTCTTTGCATACTAATAACTGAAAAAACTCATATTTGTAGCCCCCCTTAGTAGTAACTCTACCAACTAAGTCTGTAACAGAGATTTAGATTCATATGATTAAATGATACAAAACACATTGTGATTTTACTCTTTCAAACACAAGATATACAAATGGAATTTAAAAGGTAATTTTCTAGAGCATAATATGCACAAGTTGCCGAAGGGATGACCTTCAAATCACCTTTAGTTACTCCTTCTGATTAATCAATATGTCCTGTGGGAAATGTGAAGATTTCACCTGAGAAGCAGCCTGTGTGGAATCCCTGCTTCCTATCCCTGGGTCGGGACTGTGGTACTGCCTTCACTCCAGGAGCAGCTTTGGTGGCACTTGAGTACTATCCTACAGCTACAGGTACAGACTACACTCTGTTATTCAGACCAATGGGATGTGTGATATAATATTGTTGTGATATTTAGAGAGAGAAACAATATTATCTTTGTCCCTATATTTCTAATATTCCTTATGGAAAGAAATTATCTGCTGCAAACATAATTAAATGTTATTGTAAAGCTGCAGTGGGCCAGTTTGGATGTCTTCTCATCTACTGATCATTCCAAAATGTACATACACTTAAGGCAAAACAAAACAAGGGCGACAAACAAAAGTAATTGATACCAACAAAAATTTGAGTGTGTTAAGCTGCACACGTTGCTTTATTAATATATTTAGCATTTAAACAAGATGATCAAATAATGCATGTTAACATCAGTTTGCATCATTTGGTCAGTGTAATATAGATATTTAGGCACTGCCTAAAAGTGGAGCTCCTCATGAGTGTATTAGCAAAATATTTGCAAGGGCACAAAATCAACCTGAATAGAATAATCATGTTATAGCATATGAACCATCAAATTGTGTAGTGTCGTGTATTTCACGTCAATAAATTGCTGCATTGTCTTGTGACAGCCATACCAATAATGAGATATGCATCACAATTATGAATACTTATTCCTTTCTTTGACACGGCATGCCATGCATCAGAAACACCACCACGACATTTATTATGGTGTGACTCTGCTGGGTGCCTGATGGACAGCAGTGAACCAGTGTTTTCACTTTACATCATTACTATATAGTTACGATCCAATATCAAACTTGATGTCAAACAGTTGTTTGGTTACATCTTTCACGTCCACGCACGTTGGAGCTCGGAGCACAGCCCGACTGCAAAGTGTGCGCATACCATTAGGACTAATTAGCCTGCACCTGTTCCTGATTAGAGCTCAATCACAGCACATACATATAAGGATTCTCAGTAACACACAGAATTTGTGAAAGCCTTGTATTTTTGGATGACTTTTCTGGTTTTGATCCTGTTTGTGTTTTGGATTGTGAGTATTGTATTTACCTCTGATATCATGTCTGTACCTCACTCGAACCCTGCCTGTTTTTTGAGTCTGCCTTTGACTCCATTTTAGATCTATTTGCTAGCGTGCTTTCAGTAAAACACTTCCTGCACTTACATCCATCTATCACCCTTACATGACAGAAACTGTCAATTGTCCAACAAGTTAGTGAACTAATAAAACTGCTTTAACTACTTTTATATTAAACTGTCATGAATATTTTCCATAAAATGTGTTAGTAAATAATCCCACATTATTTTTTAAAAGCAAATTAAAAATAAGCACTGGATAAAACCCCATCTATCTTATGTAAATAAAGATGTAAATTTTGTTGTCTGGTGGCCAAGTGTTTGAGATACGTTGTCTTGCACTTATGGTTGGGTTCCCTGTGGTGGTACACATATGTTGTTCATTCATACAGACGTCATACGGTCAAAGACATCAAAAAATCTCCAAAAATTAGGAGTGCCACTAATGTATATGTTTGGTAGAATGGGAAAACCATGGGGAGTTTCTGACATCCTCTACCATATATAGTCCAGAGCTGTAATATGTTTTTCTTTTGCATTTAGAAAGTTACAACACCAGTCAGGTTATAGGTCCAAAAGTGAAAAGGGAAAAAGTTGCATTTAAAATTTCAATTCTTATTGCTGTACAGGAGCATTTGGACAGCCAGTATCTGCAGTTTCACTACAGCATGGAGCTATCCAACAACTTGAAGAAAGCCTGACATTCACTGTGTGAGGAAATCGCAGCTAGCTCACAAGGTTTTCAGACATTTTTAGGCAGGCGTCCTGTTTTTAGCACTGTGGTAAACTAACTCCTTACTCAGAGGAGAAGAAGATTTGACCTAGGCAAGATTTAAACAAGTAAATAAAAACATTTCCATGTTGTTTTGCGGAAACCTGATTATGGTTTCCTAAAGCTGCTGTGTCAAAGTATGCTTTGGCAGAAAATAGCAATTTTTTGTCAAAATTAGATTTTTTTTTGGCTTTTTTTTTTTTAGTCATTCAGCCACAGGAACATCCAAAGTGTTTTATATATATATATATATATATATATATATATATATATATAGCAAGAAGGTCCTGGGTTTGAGCCCTGTGGCTGGCGTGGGCCTTTCTGTGCGGAGTTTGCATGTTGTCCGCGTGGGTTTCCTCCGGGTGCTCCAGTTTCCCCCACAGTCCAAAGACATGCAGGTTAGGTTAACTGGTGACTCTAAATTGACTGTAGGTGTGAATGGTTGTCTCTGTCTATGTGTCAGCCCTGTGATGACCTGGCGACTTGTCCAGGGTGTACCCTGCCTTTCGCCCGTAGTCAGCTGGGATAGGCTCCAGCTTGCCTGCGATCCTGTAGAACAGGATAAAGTGGCTAGAGATAATGAGATGAGATGATATATACTGTGTGTGAGTGTGTATATATATATATATATATATATATATAAAATCATTGGAATTTAGAAGTTAGAATACATCCATCCATCCATTATCTGTAACCACTTATCCTGTGCAGGGTCACAGGCAAGCTGAAGCCTATTCAAGCTGACAATGGGCGAGAGGCGGAGTACACCCTAGACAAGTCACCAGATCATTGCAGGGAAGTTAAAATACATTTAATCAGATATTGACCAGATTCAGTACAAGATATTTCTTTTCTGGTAGTGAATATCAAGAGCTGGCACCTGAGGAACCCTGTAGCATTTTCAGCCGTGAGTCGAGACCAGCAACTGTACAGCCGCCTAATGTCTGAGAGAGGCCAGCAAGGATTGAGACAGCAGTGCCTCCCTCGACAAATGAGCAAAGGAGAGAGAGAGAGAGAGAGTGTGTGTGTGTGTGTGTGTGTGTGTGTGTGTGTGTGTGTGTGTGTGTGTGTGTGTGTGTGTGTGAGAGAGAGAGAGAGAGATTCTTTTCCAGTACTATTGCTAGGATTTTTTCTGAGACTATGTTTCTCCATGTATGTATATAAAACATTGTTCCCAATGACAGATTCTTGGAATTTTCCCACTTTAAAATTGTCCTCTCAAAAGTTCTCACCTTTTTTTTTTTTTAAATTTCACAGTCTCTAAAACAAATAGGTGATTTAGTATTAATGGTATCATATATATGCTATGTTGCACAGAGTGGCTCAGTACAGACGATTTCTGACATGTTGCCCTCCATCAGTCTTGCACTGCATCTCATTGGCTCGGAGCTATGTAAACAAGAACAGTCTCCACCAATCAAATTACACCTATCTTTCACTCATGTCCCTTCCTGTCTATGTGTTCACAAGCATTTTTCCTATTCACGTGACAATTACATGTGCCATTTTTTGCTAGTAGCCAAATGTACATTTTAGAAATATAGTAAAGGTTTAAATATGTGGCACAGGGTAATGTTTCACATTATGGTTATTGAAAGTAATAGCAGTAACATACATGGCAGAGTATTGCCTAATGCTTGGACATTCATTTTCCTACTACATCAGTTTACAAGAGCATCATCTTCATTTACAGCATAACAGAATCTCTTAGCTGCCTTACGAAATGACTTGATGCTCACAAATCCATCGAAGTCTTACACAGTAAGGTGCCTGAATGTGACAAGCTGCATACAGAGAGAGAGAGAGACGGAGACGACAGTGTGAAGAGGGTAGTAAAACTGTTTTATTTCCCTTTAATAATTTCTATACAGCATTATTATCTTAATGCAGCCATTTTTACGGGCTGCAGGGGACAGAGAGCAGTTTATTGGCTCTCTCTGGAGCACTCTTAGTCACAGTATCCATCTCCATCTGTCTCTCCATCTCTCCCTCCCTTTATGAACCTTTCATTCCTCCCCAAATGCTGCTTTATAATGAGCTGGAATTGTTCTAGTGACTTGAATTGGATGGCACTGTGATTATTAAATGTGTTATTCTTTTCCCATAACATTTGAATATTTAGTTTTAACTGTTATCATTGTGAGTCTTTAATTTCTTGCTTGACCTTCTTTTAGACAATATTTAATAATAATTTCTATTATATATATAGTACTGTGGAAAAGTCTTAGGCACATGTAAAGAAATGCTGGAAACCAAAAATGGCTTAAAAATAATGAAATGAAATGTTTACTTTCAACATTAAAATATAATAATATAAACAGCAGTAAGCCATACTAAATGAAACAAAGTCAATATTTGGTGTGAGACGACCCTTTGCTTTAAAAAAAATAGTGGTGTCTTGTACAATGAGTACAGTTTTATAAGGAAATGAGCTGTAGGTTTTACTGAGCATCTTGCAGAACCAGCCACAGTTCTTCTGGACACTTTGACTATCACACTTATTTCTTAATTTTTCAGCAAATGTGAACCTTAATCCCAGTCTCAAACCTCTGGTTGATTCAAACAGGTTTTCTTCCAGAATTGCCCTGTATTTAGTGCCATCCATTTTTCCTTCAATCCTGACCAGCTTTCCTGTCCCTGCAGATGAAAAATATCCCCACAGCATGATGCTGCCACCACCATGCTTCACTGTAGGAATGGTGTCCTCAGGCTGTTGGGTTTGTGCCACACATGGCATTTCCCATGATGGCCAAAAAGATAAATTTTAGTCTCATTTGACCAGAGAATCTTCTTCCATGTGTTTGGGGAGTCTGCCACATGCTGTTGGGCAAACTCCAAATGTGTTTTCTTAAGCAATGACTTTTTTCTGGCCACTCTTCCATAAAGCCCCACTCTGTGGAGTGTGTGGCTTAAAATGGTCCTATGGACAGGTATTCCCATCTCTGCTGTGGATCTTTGCAGCTCATTCAGTGTTATCTTTGGTATTTTTGTTGCATCTCTGATTAATGCCCTCCTTGCCCAGTCTGTGAGTTTTGGTGGGCAGCCTTCTCTTGTCAGGTTTGTAGTGATGCCATATTCTTTCCATTTTGCTATAATGGATTTAATAGTGCTCAGTGGGATAGAGCTGTTCTTTTGAGGTCTATCCACAGATTTTCAATGATGTTTAGGTCAGGGGACTGTGAGGGCCATGGCAAAACCTTCAGCTTGTGCCTCTTGAGGTATTCCATTGTAGATTTTGAGGTGTGTTTTGGATCATCATCTTATTGTAAGACCTATCCTCTTTTTAACTTCAACTTTTTTTACAGATGGTGTGATGTTTGCTTCCAGAATTTGCTGGTATTTATTCGAATCCATGCTTCCCTCGACCAGTGAAATGTGCCCTGTGCCACTGGCTGCAACACAACCCCAAAGCATGATCAATCCACACCCATGCTTCAGAGTTGGAGAGGTGTTCTTTTCCTAGAATTTGGCACTCTTTTTTCTCCAAACATACCTTTGCACATTGTGGCCAAAAAATTCTATTTTGATTTCATCAGTCCACAGGACTTGTTTCCAAAATGCATCAGGCTTATTTAGATGTTCATTTGCAAACTTCAGACGATTAATTTTGTGGCTAGGATGCAGGAACGGTTTTCTTCTGATGACTCTCCCATGAAGATCATATTTGTTCAGGTGTCGCTGCATAGTAGAACAGTGCACCACCACTCCAGGGTCTGCTAAATCTTTCTGAAAGTCTTTTGCAGTCAAACAGGTTTTTTTTTAATTTGCCTTTCTAGCAATCCAACGAGCAGTTCTTTCAGAAAGTTTTCTTCATCTTCCAGACCTCACCTTGATCGCCACTGTTTCTGTTAACTGCCATTTCTTAATAACATTACAATCTGAGGAAACAGCGACCTGAAAACACTTTGCAATGTTCTTGTAGCCTTCTCCTGCTTTGAGTGTCAGTTATTTTATTATTCAGAATGTGAGGGAGTTGCTTAGAGGAGCCCATGGCTGTTGATTTTAGGGACAAGTTTGAGGAGTCAGAGAATTTATACAGCTTTGAAATCTGCATCATCTGACCTTTCCTAACGAAGAATTTGAACAAGCCACAGCTCAATAAGCTAATTAAGGTCTGGAACCTTGGTAAAAGTTACCTGAGAACTCAAATGTATTGGGGTGCCCAAACTTTCGCATGGTGTTCCTTTTCTTTTTTCACTCTCCAATTGTACAAAGCAAAAATAATACACAAATATTGCAGAAAACGCTGAAAAGAAATGTCATCTTTACCTTTATGCCTTTTGGTGATCAGTTCATCTTCTGCTCACTTAATTATTCACAGTAACAGACATTTTCAGTAAGAGTGCCCAAATTTTTGCATGCCACTATATATATATATTGTGTGTGTGTGTGTGTGTGTGTGTGTGTGTGTGTGTGTGTGTGTCTTGTTTTTCTTTTGAAAGTATTTTCCACAACCCGGCCCCAGATAAAGCTGATGAAGACGAGATGAAGTATTTTCCACATTTGTAAGCTCACAGTGTTGTTTACAGCAGCTACTTTGTTCACTCTGTTTAACACAACAGTTACTCTGATTGTAATAATCAAACAATTATTATACCCTGAAGTTAAAGATTCTCAGCACTGTTCTAACATTGATAATCAGCTCTAAATTTCAAAGTGATGCCCTAAGATTGTTCTGCGTGGTGCCCATGAGTGTGCAGTATAAGGCTCCAGCTCTGTTTTTCAGCCTCAGAGGAGGGTAAGGGTGGGCGACTGTGAATGTGGGTTTGGGTGCTGGAGTGTTAATTGTGTGTGAGAGTTGGATCTACAGTATGATCATGCAGACATGATGGTGTGAAGTGAACAGAGACAACAGATGAGGAGTCACTAAAGAGTGGAGGAGGAGCAGGAGGAGCGAAACAGGCCTGAGTTCTCTACAGGCTATTGTGTGGGCGTGAACCGCTCATACGTCAAGAAGAACAGATAGCTGAAGAATCATACACAAGGAAAACATATACATTTGTTGAACAGCATGACAGATTGGGAATTTGTCTCTACTAGGCTACTAATTTGGGATCAAATGAGAATGAAGATGGCAAAATATGAATGTATTTCCATCTTTTTATCATGTATTTCAACAATTAATAAACAGTCTGCAATAAAGTAAATTGCATTATGGCAGATTTCAGAGCACTTTAGCATCTGTGTGTTAAAATGGAAGGAGTAAACAGGTCATGTTAAACCACAATGTAAACCGAAGCTTTGAATGAAGGTACAGAGCTCAAGCAGAGCTTAAAAGCGATTTTTTTTTTAAACAATCCTATTTTCCAGTTATAGATGAGTGGTCCCATTTGTGCTGTAAATGTAGAGGAAATCACTCAGAGGAGTGTTATTGCAGCAGTGAAGCATTAATTTTTTTTTTTTTTTGCTTCTATTCTCGGGTACCAGTGGTTGCTGCTGTTCAGACTCTATGTAATTATCTTTCTGGCTATTGCAATGGTTATGATTGCAGCTGTAAAATGAGAGACCAGGAAGGGGCAGAGCAGGTGTGTGAATAAGTGCATGTGTGTGCATAAGTGTGTAAGGGGGGGGGTGCGTGAGTGGGTGGCTGCACATGCACTGCCTTACAGATTAATTCGCACTCTCGCTGGCCTCATACAAGTTGAAACGTGCTTTTCATTAAAATAGAATTGTCCAAGATTGATTCATTGCCTGATGTGTTATTTAGTCATACCAGCATGAAACAGCTATAGGGCTCAGATATCGTACATCATCCTACTGATTTTCATTCGCACATCATCATCGGCTGCTGTTCATGGGGTCCGTGATCTGCAGGCAGCAGCCACAAGTTTGGCCCAAGCTGCTCGGTCTTGTGCAGCTTCACGTATTTCACCAGACGTATTTCAGGCTGTAGAACTTTTGCTATATACTCTGAGTAGAGCATCCTCTTCCCAGCTCTGATGCGTTGACCGTGTTCAAGGGTCCAAAGAGTGAACTTGGTAATGAGATCTTTCTGAGGCTGATGGAGCTGGTGGCATAGCCAACAAAGTTCTCTTTCCTTGACTGCTAGGGACAGTTGTTTCTCTTGTGCCCTAGCATATACTGTATATAGATCTTCATTATTTGAAATTCAACATGATTCGGAGGCACTGTCTTTGAAAGACGTCTAGAGTTTCACACAGGTTAGATGTCGAAACCCATGCCTCACAACCATAGAGTAGCATGCTAAGAACAGACACTTTGTACAATGAGATCTTTAGCTTCATGTCAGTTGTTGCCTTCTAAAACCTTTCAACGGTCCAACAGGCATCGCAAGCTTTGCTTTTTCGCTGTTTTAAGTCAGACAAACTGCTTGATTCATCATTAAATTCATATTTGTCAAGGCCACTGTATGAGAAGCAGTAATGTCATTTCAGATTGTCCTTCAAAATCATATGTTTAGGAGTAGCGCATTTTTACAAAGGTATTTCAGTTTTTGTTTCTTTTTGTTCTGAATTTTCAAACAGTAGACCCTGCTGGGCAGTGGTGCACAGCGCCAGGCAAACAGGTGCTCCTGTTCTTCCCGATGTCAAATTACACACAAGCTTCCAAAATGATTCCGACAAGCCGACAAATGCAGAAATGCAGACATCTGTTGTGTATAAAAGGACTGGCAACACAGGGTTTGAATGCAAATGCTGTGAAATTGTCATCCAGCCTGCAATCCACCCCTCCCTTTTATTCTTTCCAGGCTCTACACTCTAAAAAATAAAGGCGCTTCAGTGGTTCTTCAAATCTCTGGATGGTTCCATGGAGAGTCAAAACTCTGTGATGAACCATTACATTATGCGAAAGGTTCTTCACATTGGAAATGGTTCTTCAGATCCTGGCATTCTCTTACCATTTGCTGGTCAATGCACATAGGCTATGTTTACACAAATCTGTCTTCACTGCTCAAACAAATGGTTTAAATGGTTCTTTAAAGAACTGTTGCATGAACGGTTCTTTGAAGCCCTGAAAAAGGTTCTTCTATGGCATCGCCCTGAAGAACCGGTATTGGCCCCATTATTTTTTAGAGTGTAGATTGTAATAAAATGCATCATTTTATATAAACCAGCTGTGTTACCCAGAGTCAGTTAGAGGAAGGTCTACGGTTTTGGGTTATGTATCTGGTATTAAAAGCTGACACATAGAACCGAGTAAGAAGCAGGAGGAAGAGAAGGCTGAAGATGGATGCAGGTTGTGAGATATGACAGTGTTACAGTATAATGCTGCCCAGAACTTATCGCATGACTAAGTTGATGTGTCACAGGCGCATATAGGACAAAAAGCCTTTTTTTTCTTTTCTGTAGCTTATTCACTGCTTAAAAAAACACAAACTAGTGTGTTTGCTTGAGGTTCATGTGCTGGAGTGAAATTCATGTGCACATACTGTGCCTAAGCGCATGCTTGCCTCCATGTGTGCCCGTGTTTTTGAGGCACACTCACTTGCTTGACTAATGAGGTGGACTGAACCGGGGCATGGGGGGTTGAGCCATGTCTTTGTCAGACCTCACACACTTATGCTTCCCCCTCACGCTGTGCTCCCTTCTCCCAGGGGAGGCCTCTGAAACCTGTTAATTGAATCAAGTGCACATGGTGCCTCCCCAGCCCAGGCCCTGAGCTTAGAAGAAGCCAGACCCAGGCTTTGATGCTTTTGTTTGTCTCAGCACTATGGGCAGAGCCCAGAGACTTGCTGCTGCAACTGGTTGCTGCTTCTGGAGTGACAAGGCATTCTGAGTCCTGAGGGCTATTGATAAAGGTCTTGAATGTGCTTACAGTCTGTGTCGTGTGTTGGAGGATGGATGTGTAGAATTAAAAACATGTACAGCACAATACAACTGTTGCCTCTGCTCATTACCATTTGGGAGTAGGGTAAGGAATACGGATGAGCAGCAGCTCAATGAGACTGTGATAAATGATTCTGCACTGCTGCCATTTGATTTTGACACGACTGGTGCAGGAGGTCAATCGTGTGTGTCTGGGGAGAAGCACTCAGGTGCGAAAGGAATGACAGAAGAATGTTCAACAGGACAAAAGTAGCATGTGTATGTGTGTCTTTGCATAGCTTATATGCTTCATGTCTTAGCTGCCTGATTACCCCAGTGACCAGAAAGGCAATTGTCCACAAAATACTTGTTGCTCTACTCACTCTGTCAATATTATTAGTTTGTTTGTCTTCAAATTGCTGTACATAATATGCTTTCTTTTTTGTTTTCTTTTATTTTGCATTTTTATTTTTTAATATGTATTTTATATATTTTACTTTTATTTCTTTTTTATTTTTACATACATTTGTAATTGCGGCGGCACGGTGGTGTAGTGGTTAGCGCTGCCGCCTCACAGCAAGAAGGTCTGGGTTCGAGCCCTGTGGCCGGCGAGGGCCTTTCTGTGCGGAGTTTGCATGTTCTCCCCGTGTCCGCGTGGGTTTTCTCCGGGTGCTCCGGTTTCCCCCACAGTCCAAAGACATGCAGGTTAGGTTAACTGGTGACTCTAAATTGACCGTAGGTGTGAATGTGAGTGTGAATGGTTGTCTGTGTCTCTGTGTCAGCCCTGTGATGACCTGGCGACTTGTCCAGGGTGTACCCCGCCTCTCACCCGTAGTCAGCTGGGATAGGCTCCAGCTTGCCTGCGACCCTGTAGAACAGGATAAAGCGGCGAGAGATAATGAGATGAGGTGAGATGAGATTTGTAATTACATCAGAAAAATGTTCAGTATTTAGCATAAAATAAAGAATCATTTTGAGTAAAAGAAATGAAAATCACTGTGTCTCCATTCAGTGCACATAGTTGTTTTTTATATATTTATTATGGTAGATATTAATTTGTAATTATTG